>NW_017731378.1:5147404-5215405 GCF_001890085.2 Hipposideros armiger
AGAGAGAGAGAGAGAGAGAGAGAGAGAGAGAGAGAGAGGAGGAGGAGGAGAAGGAGAAGGGGAAGGGGAAGGGGGAGGGCAAGGGGAAGAAGAAGAAAGAAGAAAGAAGAAGAAAGAAGGAGGAGGAGGAGGAGGAGGAGGAGGAGGAGGCGGAGGAGGAGAAGAAGAAGAAGAAGAAGAAGAAGAGAGGGAGAGAGAGCCAATGAAGGAATTTAGAAATGCTCAGTTCTCTTAATCTTCAATTCCCAGGGCAAGTATGGCCTTTCGTAGGGTCCAGCTGCCCCCACAACTGTGTCTTAAGTCCCATGCCCCCTGCCCCCAGGGCAATAGCAGAAGCCACAGCCACCCCAGTGTCATCCCAATTCCCCCGCAGCCCCCGTACCCGCCTTCCCCCAGGCCCCCAAGCTGCAGTAGGCGAGAGGAAAGTCTGGCTAGTGGATCTGGGTGAGGAGACCACAGGGCAGATCCCGGAGAGGAGAAGAGGTGTTAGTGAGAGAGAGAGGTGGCAGCTGTGGGTGAGAAGCCAGCTCTGTGGTCACCTCGGCTGTGCTGCCTGTTGACCATCCCGCCCAGGGTCCACCGGCGATCCAGGCGCCGCAGATGGGCCTTGCGTCTCTTGGACACTGGTGTGGGAGATGACGATGGAACACGCGGCCAACAGGAACCGGCAGAGAGAATGGAGATGGGGATGAGATGGGATGGGGCGGGAAAGGGATACAGGGAGGGCAAGTCCACATCCCCAGGTTGTCATCACCTGGACCAAGTCCCAGCGGCACACACCTGCCGGATGAGGGCAAATACAGCTGACAAGTGACATCATTGGCAGGAGGGGAAAAGTTCACCCAAAGTCGAGGATTATGTCCCTGAGCCTGGGAAGGGCTGAGAATTTAGAATCCTGGCACCTGGGAGGTGAGCTCCGGCCAGCACAAAGATGCCCCTCCACTGCAGCCCCCGGGACAGACCACAGCTCCTGCCACTGCAGGGCAGTGCAGGTTCCTGGTGGGGGGAAGGGCGCACCACACTGGGGCTTACAGCCCCGCCACCCGCTCAGTCACCAAATCCTGCTTGCGAACCTGCCACCATGAACCAGGTACCATGTGCAGAAGAGTACATGTGCCCAAGAGACTTGGGGTGCCTTCCTCACTACTCTGCATTTGTGCCTTTGCTTTCTCAGTCATCCCCACTAGACTGAGTCTGTTGAGAGCAAAGACTGTGTCTCTGCATCCCCAGAGCCCAGCACAAGGCCGGGGATACAGCTGATCCCTAAGAAATGGTGCTGAGTGAAATGTCCACATGGGTAGAAGTCACAGGCCTTGGTTTTGCTCCTTTCCTACAGGTCATTTATATGAATTTCTGATGACAGAGGACCTGCCTCCCCAGCTTCTCACTGCTCCAGACCACCCTCTTTGGAGTGGCATCCTGCACTAGTCCTCTGTTTGCTGTGGTACAGCTCCAGATGCCCCCTGCCTTCCTATGGGACACCGACGTGGAACAGATACCAGACCAGGGCTCCAGGGTGCCAACTGGCCCCCACCTCCTGGCACTGCAGGAGGAGGGTGCTAGGCTGCCCAGGTCTGGGGGAGGGAGGCCAGCAATGAGAGCCATAGTAAAACTGTCTGGACACACACCCGAGCCAAATGCCACCAAGGCCTCCTGGGAAGTATTTGCTTCCCTGGAAGGAGGACACTGGCCTATTAGGCCTGCTTCTTATAAGTAGGAGGTCTGGACAAAAGGTTAGGAGATACGGATTAAGTCCAGGCCCCACTGCCAGGTTCCTATGTCACTGTGGGTGGGCTGCTGTCCCTCTCTAAGCCTCTGTTTCCTCTTTTGTCAATGGGGTTGAGACTCTCTGCCCTGGCACGGAACAAGGCAGGGGACTGAATGGACTCCGTGGAACCTACGTCAGGTCCTGTGTGAGGCCAGCCAGGGAGGAACCCTGACAGCTGATGCCTGGGCAGGCGGGTGTGTGATTTCTCAGAGGGTAAAAGAGCTTCAGCTGATGACCGGGCCAGGGGTCGCCTTAGCAGTAAGTGCCGTTCACCCAGTTTAAAGCATTTACAAGGACTCTCTCACTGGAGCCTCACATAAGCTCTGTGCAGTTGGCACTGTCACTTTAGAAACGAGACAGCAGAGGCAGAGGGCTGTTAAGGGGCCCTCTAACCACACATCTAAGTGTCGGGGCAGCACGCAGATCCAGGCAGTCTGGCTCTGAAACCCTGTCTCTGGGCCCCCACAATGTTGTTCTTCCCCCTCAACCCTGCACCCCTTGACCTGCCAACAATGGGGGAGGCTGGACAGAGGGGCAGGGCCTGGTGCTGGGGCACCTGTTCACTGGAGGAACGCCTGGCCTTGGTGCAACAGCACAGGTGACTATGGGCTGGCTCACTGGTGCCAACACGAGCCCACCAGGGAGGAGGGCAGGTTATCGCCAGTGGTTGGAGGGCACAGGGACACAGGCAGGAGCCCAGGCTTTGGTCTTGGCTCTGCCACAAACTGACCTGGGGGCTCTGTGTAGGAGATACGTCTCCGGGCCTGCATTTCCTCACCTCTGAGAGGTGACAGATGTGACAGTTCACTAAAGCACCTTGCAAATGTCGGGCTTGGACCTGCATCATTGTCAGTGGGTGAGAGGGCCTCCACCCCCACTCTAGCCCTCCTACCCACTACTGCTAACATTTTTGAATTCTATATAGTACACTTGGCTTCAGGAAAAACACACAAACATGCGTATGACAGCATGTCTGATAATAGAAATAAACCAAAACAGCCTACGGTATCTTTCCAGAGCAACAAAGCATGAGCTGTTAGGGAAGCTCTGATGGAATGAAAGCTTCCAAATTCTGTCTATAGGGCTCAGGGCACCTATTATGGGATGGCAGCAGGGCTGGGGTAGAAATGGCTGGAGAGGGGATTAGGGTGGGCTAATCGCTTAGCCACATGGCTGCAAGTGCAGAGACTGGCAGATATACCACAGCTGCTGGGCTCTTGGGCCCGGGGTACTGAGCCCTGAACCCTTCTATAGAGTTGGGTAGAGATGCCCTAGACGTGATGGTGGCATTCACAGCTGCCCAAATGTTGCCAGGGGTACTGCTGGCACACAGGCCCTACCAAAAGCATGCAGAAGAACCTGTTTTAAGGAAGGTCGCCCTAGATGCTCAAATGCGTGCGTGCACAAACCCCCTCTGAATGCAGAGCCTGCAACTGGCTGCCTGATTCTTCATCAAGGTCAAAATCATCTACAACCTGCTACTGCTTGTTCTGTGCCAAGCACCAGGCTGGCATCTGTGCCCACACACCTCGCAGGCTCTTTTCTGCCCTGGACTTTTCTGTCCACTTAGTGTCCTGTTCCTCCATCATCTACTCAACACCTCTGCTCTGACATTCTTGGCATAGCCTTTTCAGGTGGGGGCACTGATTCCACATACACACCCTCCTCGAGTTGCTTACAAGCAAAATCCTCCGTGGAGAGGCATGCAGACCAGTGGTAAAGAACACGGGGCAAAGAAGGCTAACCAGGGCTCGAGCCTTGCGAAGACAAGCACACAGCTCAATGTCTGGAAGCCTCAGTTCCTGCATCAGGAAAATGGAGATCCCAACAGCGCCCTTCCAGTAATAGTGAGGGCATATAAAGCACCAGCCGGACCCCTGGAGTGAGCAAGATCACATTACACTCTAGGGATTGTTATTTCTGAGAGGCCCTTGGACAAGCCCAGAATGGGGAACTGGGTAGGAGCTGAGGCCTGGTGGCTGCAGACAGACTAGACCAGGCCCAGCCTGGGAGCCAAGACCCTTCACTGCTGCAGAAGTGCAATGGAACCAGAGGTGAGATGGGGTGCAGGCTCAACCCCAGGGCTTGGGAAATAGCCAGGAAGGACTGAGCACCTGGCCTGAACATGCAAGCTCTTCCTGATGGGATCTAGTCCCTGGAAACATGTCACAAGGTGGATGCACATTGCAGGGACTGCAACTCTGGTAAAGGGGCGGCAATAAAGCGTTTACTGGAGGAAGGGTGGGGCTCCAACTGCCTGCTGAGTAACCGACATTTAGGGGAAGGATGAATAAGGAGCTGGCGCTTGGCGGGCTGCTTATTTTGGCCTGGGCAGTGGGGAGTTGGGGGCAGGGGTGTAGGCCTGGAGGTGGCCTGAGCCCTGGGTGGCAGGTCTCCATCCCCCTTGCTCTCAGACATGCCCATTTGGACAGTCCCCACTGTCCGTTACGGCAGGCATTCCTGCTGCCAAGACACAGGAGGTTTGGAAGTCATTAAGAGCCGGAGGCCGGGAACTAGGGGTGCCTCGTACTCACTGGACGCTGGCAGCCTGCTCTGGGGAATACCTGAGTCCACAGACAGGCTGTCCTGGCTAATGCTGGCCTGGCGGGGACGGGTAGGTAGGGGGTAGCTCTTTGAAATGCAACTAGAAAGACCCAGAAAAACCTCACTGGGCCAGTGTTCATCAGAGAGGCTGAGGGTGCAGGGGCCGGTGCCACCCTCAGTGCCTGCAATACTGAGAAATGACTCACAGATCTTCCCTCGTGTCTATACCCTCGGCCAGGCTAACAGATACCGGCGTAAAGGCCTCTGAGCAGAACAGCAGATGCGCAGAAGTTGTGTGCACACAACCCCTTGGGGTTGTGCCTGTACAGGAAGCACAGTGTGGGCCGGGGGGGAGGCAAAGGTGGGGTCTCTGTGTGGTCCCCCAGAGGACCCCAGGGGGAAGAGGGGACTTCAAGGGGTCTAGCCCCAAGACTGTTCTCCCTCGTATCTACCCCAAAGTTACCAAAGCCTGAGATCAACACCCCAAGGGAATTTCCCATCTAATTTTAGCCTTATATGGGGGCCAGCAGGGACAGGCCTGGGACGGAAGGCGAACTTGTGGGTCAGATCAAGAGAGAAGAGGCTAGAACATGGCCCAACCCTCTTCAGGGGTTCTGATGGTTTTAAGAAGAGTGGGAAAGCTGCCTCCAGGAGGAGTTGCACTCATTCCTGGGGCCAGGGATGGGGTGGGAATTAACCCCTAGGGATCCCAGGGCGGGCCAGCTCCCCGTACCTGCCTCATTACCCTGATTTCCCAAACCTGCAGGCCCTTACCTTCCCCAGTCTTCGAGGTGTTGATATCTGAGTCATCCCGAGTACCATTCTGGGCCTCCAGGTAGGTGGCAGGGACCCAGCCCTGCTCCTCAGAGGTGCTCACGAACCACCAGCCTGCAGAGAGGACAAGAGAGAATAGGGCCATGAGAACCCAGCGCGATGGCAGAGGCAGTGGGAAGGGCACACAGCCAGACAGCCTGGGCGTCGGGCGAATTCCTGGCCCATGTCCAGCCTCGAGGAGCCTGCGCCTGGCTAAGGAGAAGAGACCAACACGCTCCCTCAGAAGAGGGCCCCATGGACCGCAATGCATAATTCCACAAATGTGGAATGAAAAAATGAAAAAAATGAAACTGAAATAGTATGTCCAATGTGTTTAAGTCACCTTTCAGGAAAGGCCAAGGGAGCACACAGGCCCTTTCTTTCAGTGGGCCACCAGACCACTGGTGTGGCCTGGGATTTGGCCACTTTCTCTGCTTCAAAGGCATCCAGGGATAAATGCATCCAGGGATGCCTTTCTAAGGGTCACTGTTCCCCTTTCCCCATCACGGGTCAGTGGTATTTCCACATTGGTGCTACTCACAGCTGCTCTTAAGTGTGCTGACATTTCAATCACAGTAAGTGGGCACTGTACCCTCGAATGACCCTTGACGGTCAGTCATGGCCAAATAATAAAGGCACATTCATTTTCTTTCTTCTTTTGTTGGTTCATTCATTCACCACTCAAACACACGTGGATTGAGCAACACCCTCCAAGCACCAAGGTCCTGGGACTCTGCTAACTGCCTTCAGTCCTTTCCTAGAAGGTACCCTTCACAGGAGCCTGTCTTGGCCCCGACCCCACTCGGATCTTTCTCTGTCCTCAGAGTAATTTGGCGCCAGTTCTTTTCTGTCCATGACAGAGCCCGCCAAATCTGCACTGTTTGCTGCCAAGAGACCCAGGGCTTCTCCTTGGCAGCACTGAGGCCCCATCACTGCCCATAGAAGCAAGTGGCTGCCCAAGGAGGGGGCACACTGGGGGCTTCCCAGGCACTCCCAGCTGGGCTTAGCACTGGGAGGTAGAGGAGGAGGAGGCTGCCTGAGGCTGCTGTGATGACAATGAAGAGGGACAGAGGACAGAAGTTCCACCACTGCACAGGACTCAGAACCCAGGGACGTCTCCTAGGTCTTCAGCTAGGTCCCCACCGCCCCTTGTGACAGGCCTCTGTGATCTCGTCTTGAATGCCCACTGCTCCCCGCCCTTTCCGGGGAGTTCCACAACTCTCTGCTCGTAGCTCTGCAAAGCCCATGAAGCCCTATAACATCTGTACGAAGCCATAGCAATGGATACACATCATACGTTTGTCCATACCAAAGAATACACAGCACCAAATGAACCCTAATGTAAACCCTAATCTGGGTGATTAGGATGTATCAATATGTGTTCATCAATCGTCACAATGTATCACTCTAATGGGGATATTGATAACGGGAGGACTATGCATGTGTGAGGACATGTACCTCTGTACCTACTGCTCAATTTTGTTGTGAACCTAAAACTGCTCTAAAACACACACCAAGTCTTAAAAAAGAAAAGAAAAGCCCTGGGTGAGGAGTCCAGACTCCTGAGGCCCAGGCCTGTTTGGCTCAGGGGCCTCAGCTGGGTTACTGCCCCGCTGGAACCGGGGGCAGATGCCTTCCCCTTCCCTCCTCCTGCCAGGTTCAGGTCAATTCCCTCGTCTTTTCCCCGAATGTGATCGGTGGGGGTTGCCTCCATCATACCCACAGCTGTTCACACATTCTGGGCCTGCCACGCATGGGGCTACTGAGTGGGCTGCCTAGAGCAGCCCTCCCTGAAGCCCAGGCCACGATGGTGTGGCTGCAGCTCACACAGGCTCCAAAGAAGCCAGAAGGCATGGATTTTGCAGGGGGCTCTGCCTGGGATGTCTTCTCCCCTTCTTTCAGCCTCTGGGGGAGCACTTTCAGGAACCCCAAGAGCACCAGCCCCAGGTGTTCTCCCACAGAGCCTGAGAGGAGGTCTCAGAACAGGGCCACCCATCTCATAGGGCTTTCTGCCGTGTGGCTCTGCCTCCTTAGCCACCGGAGTGGGCACATACGGCCAATCATCTTCTGATTGGTTTGTCTTCTCCCTGGATGCTGCAATGGTTCAGCATTCTTTAGGAACCGGTATGGGTACTTGGTGATCTGAACCCTAAGTTCCATATAAACCAGGCATCACAGGGACATGTGGGAAGAGATGGCCTGAGAGTGAAGTCAAAACAGAAGCAGCCAGATCAAGAGGTGGGGAAAGTCAGCTCTGGTTAAGATCACTGGGGTCCTACAACTAGACCACCCTGTTGGACTTCTAATCACAATGAGCCAAAGACCTTCCTGTGGCGTTTAACTTGGCCAGAGTGGGTTTCAATCACAGGCACAGAGGGAGTCCTCACCAATGCCATCTCTACTCAGCAATCACCGAGGTCCATGACTGCAAGTCCACTATCATGAGTCAAGTCTGGAGAAGAAAACTCAGGCTCTTAGGCAACTGCTACCATTGGTCTAAACGGATAAGGACGGAGCCCTCAGAGTCACTCTGGGTAAACAGCCCCCGCCCAAATTCCCACTCACCAGGGCCACCTTGGGGACTGGCCCCTGCATTGACCTTTCTCCCTGGGACCAACCAAGGAGCCTCATAATCCCAGGATTCAGGTGTCCTCCCTGCTGGTGGTGTTGTCTCCCCGCCCCCTTACTTCACCCTTTGGAAACCCTCCCATACATTCTATTCTCTTCCTTCTCCTAGAAGCCAGGGATCCGGGATGGAGGCATAGATCTGCACTTGCTGGCACAGGGAAACTCCCGGGGGCAGGGCAGAGACTTGCCGAGGGGCCAAATGTGTGGCTGAGGTGCCCAGTAGGTAGGATGGCATGATGCTGTGCACCTCAGACTACCTCGTGCCCATGGATGTGCCAGGGCTCTGAATCCTTTCCGCCTCAAAAATCTCTGCTGCACCAGAAGCTTCCGGGAAGCCTGGGCCACAAGATCAGTTGACTGAGCATTTCCTCACCCCAGGGCAACAACTTAGGGTCCCATTCTCCTGCTGTATCCTCAAGACTTGGGGTTGAGACCCTCACCATCCTCAAGGCCTGGTGGTCCCTGCCAAGCTTGCCCGAGAACACTGGCCTGGGCTTCCACTCCAGCCCTAAAATGTGCAGACCTGGGCTGTGTGGCTTCAAGTCTCAGTTCACTCCTGCATCAGGCCCTGCAGAGAACTTGCGGCTGGTGTGGCAATGGGCACCTCTACTGAGGTAAGATGGATAGGCTCAAATACCACCCAGGTAGGCATGAGTGAACATGGGCAGAGGCGCCCACCCCAGCTCCATGCAGACCTCCCAGGAGCCCGGGCACAAGTCACCGGGGGAGGTTCTCTGGGCCTGTGTCCACCCATGACTGCTGACAGGCCTCTCCCAGGTGCCAGCAGCTCAGATGTCAATTGCTGCAACCGGGGCTCCTGACCAAAGTCCCTGCTGCCCAGTAAGGAGCAATTAGAGCCTGAACCCCTGGGCGTGGCCCAGCTGGCCACGAGAACTCAGGTGTCAGCCAGCCCTATGGGGCTCCCCGGCTCACCTCCAATACGCACGGCATCCTCTTTCCTGCAGGGGCTGAGAGTGTGTGAGGTATGTGCAGAGGGAGGCGTAGACAAGGCTATGCATTTTCAAGGACACGGGAGATGGGTTCTGTCCATGTACACTCTATGTGCACCAGGAACAAAGAGTTTCTGTGCATTTATTATACATGATGAGTATGGCCAGGCCCTAATTTTACATGTCACTTTATTTAATCTTCAAGAATCTTGTGAACTAAGTGTTACTGTCATCATTACCCCCACTTTATAGATGAGGAAACTGAGGCAGAGATAGGTCACAATTAGCAAGAGGCAGAGCTGGACTTCAAAACCAGGCAGTCTGGCTCCAGGACCCATATTCTTAGCCACCACAGCAATGAATAAGGTATATATCTGCTGTGTGCACAAGGGTGGCTCCTTGGGAACGTGTGTCCCTGGATATTGGTACTTTACACATGTACCTGTGTGTGAATGGGTTATGTCCATGTCCCTGGGCATGCGCTTTGTGTGTATATCATGCATAGAGATGTAGGGCTGTGTGTACCTGAGTGTCTGTGTGTACGGGTGAGGGTCCTCTGGGCTAGAGGGTAATAGTTAGGGGTCTGCGGTCAGAACAACTCAAAGTCAGGTCCTACCTTGCTATTTCCCAGCTGTGTGATCAAGGATAAATTACTAAACCTCTCTGTGCCTCAGTCTCCCCTCTCTGATATGAGAGTAATTAATGAAGCCTACCTCCCAAGCTTGTTGAAGATAACAAATGATATGTAAGTAGCTTTGCTTGGAGCCTAGCACAGAGGAGGAGCTCAAAAATCTTGTGCTACTATCAGCATGGTGGTGGTTGTTTGGCATTCTCCTAGGCTAAAGGAGTCAGCACCCATGGGTGGCTAGGCGGTGTCCGGGCTTGAGGACTGTATCGGAGTACTCAGTATGGATGGCTTGGTGAACTAACCTGGATGGATGTGTGCGTGTGCCCATGCATTTACTCTAACCTATGGAGTGTGGGGACTGCCTTCAGCAGCTCCAGAAGAATGGAGGGTACCACCTTGTGCAACACGGCTGTGCTTTCCTCAGCTGATGCAATACGTGGTGGGAAATGGGGCCAAGGGGGAGATGTCCCTGGGGTTTTTCCTCCTTGCCCAACACATCTCAGCCTGGCTCCTGCTCTTCCGCTCGCACAGTTCCCTAGGACAAAGGTCCTGCAGCCTTCTCGCTCCTGTCCTAAACTCCTCCAGGAAGGCCTCCTGGACCGATCTTCTCCAAATCCCCACCGTGTCCAGAGCATCAACCCCATGACTCAGCTGCTCATACACTCTGAGCATTAGTCTTGTTGAAACTATATAAGTATACCTTGTCTATTTTGTCTCTAGGGCAGAACTGAGCTTGTAGAAAGCAACCTGAAAGATGAGGAAACTGAGGCACAGAGTCTAAGTGCTGAAGCCAAAGACCTGAGTCTGAATCCTATCTCTGCTACTTCTATGCTCTGCGGCCTCAGGAACATGACTTAACCTTTCTGAATCTCAGTTTCTTCATCTGTAAGATGGGAGGGCTACCATCTACCTTGCAGGCTAGTGTGAGGATTAGAAGAGATAAAGAACAACACATGGGGTTTGGCACCTAGGAAGCACCCACAACAGGAAAGTGATGAGCTTTGCTGAATGAAGGACTAAAGCCACAGGACGTGGGAGGTTAGGATGCTCAGGGATCAGCCTGAGCCGCCTCTTGCATTTTTCATGTCCCCAGAAGACACGTCCAAACTCCCAGCCGGCCTCTGCTAGCCTTCCTCTTCCATACTCCCAGCCTGCATTCTTTGAAAAGGAAATCCAGTGAAGTTTTACTAAAGGACTTAGGTTTGGATGGATGAGTGGCCACCCCTGTGCACAGATGGGGGCGGCTGTTCACTGACTGGCTGCCAGACCCGGCCTTTTCCTGAGAAGTCACTGCTGGTTTCTAGGCAGAAGGGGAGCGGGAATGGGGGGCGGGGTTGGAAGAGAGAACTTGGTGGAGAAGGATAGTGGGGAACCCTCCAGGGGTTGGGCTGGCTGGGAGACCCCTTAGCACAGCACTGCACCCTGGCCTGGCAGCCATGCTCAGGCAGCTCTTCCCAGCGGAGTGCCTTTTACCAAGATGCCCTCTTCACACAGTGCAGAAAAGGGGCCACTATGTCTATTCCTTTGAATGATAACGGTTGAAGGGGAACCCTGAGAGAGGAGCTCATGCACACGGGACATGCAGAAGAAATCTTCATTGTGAGGTCTCTAGGCCTGATCTTTGGAGCTGGGGAAGTCATCTGGGAGAATCCCAAACTGGCCAACCCACTGCAAGGTGCCTCATCTAGGTTCCTCCTTCTGTGAGGGCCATGTCTCTGCAGTACCAGAAGAAGAAGGTCATTTTAGCCTGGCTGGCTCACAGGCCAGGACCCAGGCCTCTCCAGGAAGCAGAGGCCCAGACAGAGCAGTAATGTCACTTGTCACAACAGCCAATCCTGATTGCTGGCTCTCAATAAGAACTTGGCCAGCACCTCCAGCTCAGGGTAGGAGACGCCCCCAGTCCCATGGGGGTAAAGCTCAGGCCCTGAAGCCAGGCTGAGCATAATCTTCAGCTGTTTAGCCGGTTTCAAAGCCCTCTCAAATGGACTAATTTGGGCTTCTCAATGCTGGCATTGGGAGAGGGATAGAAAGGGTAGAAACGGAGATTGAGACACACACCACACACACACACACGGACACACACACACACGGACACACACACACACGGACACACACATATCACACACACACACACACGGACAGGAGACAGAGAAAGAGAGACAGAGTCAGAGATGGGAGGACCTTGGTGAGGGGCCAGAAGAGGGGCTTGGGGGCCTCAGCCTCTCTAGGAAGGGGCTGAGACTGGCTGAGGATAGCAGGAAGTGACGTGCACTCCTAGGCCACTGCTGTCCCCAGGGTGACCAAGCCACAATGGCCTCCTTAATGACAGAGAATAATGAGCACATTAGGGCCAGAGGAGGCCAGCTGCACACAATTAGGATGTTAATAAAGTCTTCTGAGGTCACAGCTCAGCCTAGGACAAAGGAGCTGGTGGGGGAGGAGGACCCTGCTCCTTCCTCTCCCCCTGAAATGCCCCAGCCCTTCCTCCTTCAAGGTGCCACCCTCCAGGAAGCCTTCCCTGACTCTCCCCACCTCCTGGCCCCGCTCACCCCAGGATCCAGCGCATGGGCACTTCTCAGCCCCTCTTCCAGGACAGACCTCAGCTGAGATCCTGGCTTCACAACATACGAGCAGCGTGACCCGGAACAGGTCACTGGCCATCCTCGAGACTCACCACACCAGGACAGAGTGCTGTGCCTACAGGGCTGCCTGGCATCAGGAACTTATGGTGCTCTCAATAACTAAGCATTTACTGAGCGCCTGGTACATGCCAGGTCCTGTTCCAGGCATGGGGACACTGCAGAAAACAACACACAGTCAAAACGCAGGTGCTCCTTCCATCTTCCTGCGTGGCATACACGATGGGTACAGTCACAACCTGCGCGCTGGCACTGGGGCCAGCAGGAGAGATCCGGGCTCCCACCCACCAGTCCTGGGCACAAACCCAGAGGCTGCTGGGCAGGATGAGACTCAGAGCTTGGAGTTTGGGAGAACCCAGCAGCCTTTAGCTGACTTCCAGGCCTCGTCTTTTCTTTCCCTCCAGGTCCTTCATGGGGTCTAATACCAGTTCATGCAGAGCAGGGCATCTGTGGACCGCTAATACATGCCCAGGCCTCTGCAAAGGGTTTTGGTGTCTGGCTGGGGAAGGGTGGGTGATGCAGCTAGGACAAGTAGAGGCATGGCCCCAGGCCTGAAACACCTATCTCCATTCATGAGGTGCCCCTTGGCTCAGGCTTCGGCCCCTTTGGGAGGGGATATGTCCAGGCATTGCCGTGTTCTTCCCTGGGAGCACTTTGGAGGAGAGGATGGGGTGATAATTTGTGAGCACCAAATGGTGACGGTGTGGAGATGCTGAGAAGAGGAAGGGGGCCTCGCCAGGCACACGTCACCAGTGTTATCCACCTGGCCACACCACACCTGGCACAAGGCTGGGTCCTAAGGGACTGCTTCTGCCTTGGACCCAGCCTGACCCCTTTCACATGACCTTGGGGGAAGATCTGAGGCTTCTACCTGAGAGGGACCAGAGACACTGGAAATGCAGGCTGCCTATGATGTGCTGTGCCTTTAAGGACAGCGAAAGGCAGCCCACCCTTGGCCAGGCCTCCCCTGGTCAGAAGGCTCTGTCACTGAGCCTCTTGCCAAGACACACTCCAGCGCACAGCATGCAGCCTCCACGGTCCAAAGCAAACAGGAGCGGGTGAGAGGCTCCCCCAGTCTCTCCCAATGCACCCCACAGCCCCTGCCTTCCTGCCGGACCAGTTCCTCTGGTCCCACCTCTGGCACCTACCCCATCTCTGTTGCCCATGGCCTCCCCTCCCCCCAGATGGAGTTCTCAGGCCACCAGGGCCTCGGAACCTTTCTTGGGCGCCTGAGGCCTGGATTCCAAGACCATTAGCACAAGCTGCTACGTCACAGTTTGGAAGGCTCTATGGAGTCCATGGCAAGAAGACAGCAAGCACTGGGCTGCTGCCACCCCTCCCCCGACCCTGCTCCAGCTGGCCCACCTCACTGGGCAGGCCCAGGAGCCCAGGCTGGGTCTGGACGGGCTGAGGCTGTGGGGGAGGCACCCAGGAGACCTGGTCAAGGAGCACTTGCAAGCAGAGAGGGGCACATGATAAAACGAAAGGCAGAGAATCATGGTTTTAAGCAAGGGCTCTAGAGCCAGGTTGCCTGGGTTTAAATCCCAGGTCTGCTCCTTACTAGCTGCATGAATTTGGGCAACTGCCTCAAAACGGACCTACAGCAGTACCTACATCTCAAAAGGGTTATGCGGCGTAGATGAGTTAATCTACAAAAAGTGCTCAGAACAGTGCCTGGTTCCCAGCAAGGTGCACCAGAGCTATTATTAAAGTGCAAACCACGGGAGTTTTAAAGGAGCCAAGACCTCAGTACCCCTCAATGACTGGGGCCAGGGCTGGGCAGGTGGGTCTTAGGTGACTAGAGTTTCAGGGAGGGAGAGTCTCTTGGTGTCACTGTCATTTGGCCTTGACCTTGGAAAGTCTCTATTGAAAACTGTGGGTCTGGTTCTGTGCCTGGCATGGGTAGGGGTCAGGAGCAGGATGAAGTGGAGAATACAAGATGGCACGAGGCCCCTCCAGGAACTGCAGAGCAGGGTGATCCAGGCAGCCCCGTGCCACAGACACAGTGGTGGCTGATGTAATGTTTGCTGAAGGAACTATAGACATCAGAGATGAAACTGATAGGGAAGAATTCTTAAGAGGAGAGGAGACCTGAATTGAACCTCCGATCAAATCTGGAGTGGAGAGGAGGGGAGGGGAGGAGAAGGGAGGGGGGAGGAGAGGGAAAGGTAGGGGAGGGGAAGAGTGGGGAGGAGGAGTGGGGGGAGACAGCAATCTGGTGGGGGGAGCAGGACAGGCAGAGTGGTGGGAGTACATATGGCCCAACGTAGTAATGCTTGTGATGCTTCATGGTGGGGATTTTTTCAGATGAAAGTGAGTGGGGCACTCACCTTCAATGTCACTGTCTACCGCCTAGCCCATTATAAAGCAGGGCACAGAAATATGAGACTGTGGCCAGGGATTCCTTAACAGAAGGAGGCTCAGGAAGTAGAGAAGATGCAAAACGGTATTTTCTAACATGATTGTAAAAGGTACAAATGGTGGGTGAGATATGGCTACACAGGGTGAGGCACTGGAAGGTGTGTGTGTGTGTGTGTGTGTGTGTGTGTGTGTGTGTGTGTGTGTTACTCCTAAAAGAAGAACAGAGACAAGGGAGGTGTGAACCTCTCAGAATCATATCAGGAAGGTTAAATACAGTTTCACAAGAAGACCCTTGGAGAAACGCTCAGGGTAACAAAAAGGGCATTTCCCCTGATGTTCCAGGCACAAGAAAGAGTAAGAAAGGTAAGTCGAAAGACACTGGGAGGGCTGGGCTATGAGGCCGATTCGAGGGGAAAGGGGTCTGCCGGACTCCTGTCAGCAGCTCGGCGCTTTCTCTCAGGAAGGAGGGTGGTCATTTTGCAAAGCACTGACCGGGAGGGTGGTAGGCAAACAGACCCAGGGTGGGGATGGAGGCAGCACTCATGGGCCACCCTCCACAAGCCGGCCGTGAGAGAAGGGCTGGAGAGCACTTGACAGAGCCTGCCAGGCCACCATAAGCAATCCTGGGAGACACAGATATGAAGCAAGGCTAGAGGACACAGAACAGGCAAAGGTCCCGACTTTCAAAGAAGGTGAATTCCAGAGTAGAGACCAGCAACCTCAGTGCTGGTCCTGATCAAGTGACACACGAGTTTCCCAAGGGATGGCTGAAGAGCCTGGAAAGTGGTTCGTTACCAAGGCAGTGCTGGACAGAAAGGCACTACAGGAAGGAAGGGGCCAAGCCGCACTGGATGCTGATAAAGAGTGAATTGCTGGTGAGTCTGGGATGTGTCATAGCTGAGCCATCCAGGCCTCGGGGCTCTCATGATCCCCCTGGGGCTGCAGGGCTGCACTGACGGATTCACAGTTGATGCTGACCACATCCAAAGAGGGTGTGACAATTCACTGGTTACAGCCTAGACGGGGAGTTCTACTGGGAACCTGTGCTGTTGGATGTTTTAATCAGTCCAGGGATGAGGACAGAGGAGCTGTGCAGGTGGCACCATCTTATTTAGCAAAAGCTGTGCCAGGATCAGGAGCCAAAAAAGAAGGTCTGAACAGATGGTCATGACAGGTCAAATCTGAGAAGACGAAAAGTAGTAGATGGAGAGACGAAAGGACCTGGCGCTTAGTACAGTGATCTTATAATTTACTCTCCAAACTTTTTGGAGTAAATGGGGGGCGGGGAAGTTGCCAAATACCAGGTGCCAACTGGGCAATCAGGTTGTATGGGTCACCCGACTGGGCCAGTGAGGATGAAAAAGGCCCTGGAGTTTGGAGGACTGTACATTCAGTAAGTTGCCCCCCTATGAAAACATAGGCTGCTTTAGGAAATACCTGGACTGGGTGACTGACCCAAGGTGCCTGGCTAAGAAAGGGCAGCACCAGGAGAAGTGCCCAGGTATGAGTCCCAGCACAGCATCCATTCCCCTTACAAAAACGACTCCAGCTGTTTAGACCTTTGCAGAAAGAACCAACACCACCTGCCCTTTCTAGGTCCCCCAAATTTCCATCTAACTGGGAGACCAGCTCCTTCATCTGCTTCTTCATCTATCAGTGTCTACAAAGCAGACCTGATTCTCGGGAGAATCATGGGAGTCGTGCTTCCACTCCACCTGCCCTCCCCTCTGAGCAGGGGGGACTGACAGGTGGTTTCAGGTGCCTATCTCCAGGTTGCCTCTCTCTCACCCTCTCAGAGCCCACATGGAAGGGGGAGGCAGCTGCATCCAGGCTGACAGAGTTTTCTGGCCCAAGATATTATCCAAGGGCTTTGCCAGGAGAGAGTGACTTTGGATCAGCATTTCTCAAACCTCAGCTATTTCCACACCATGCATGATTTTTGCCAATATCCTTGAACTATGTATACTGTGGTTCACATAGTAAATATATATTTAAAGCAATCCACCTTTTTTTTTTTTAACTTCAAGAAAATAATTTGTTTAGGAAACTTCAGATTGCCACCATGAATAAACAGCTAGGACCACCGGCCTCAACCATAAAATTATAGAGAACAAAGCAGGGTAGTCAGTTTGAGCTGCGCAGCAGAAGAGGCTGCGCCTGTGGGCGGCTCTCTCTTCGTTATTACAAAAGGAGATTAGAGAGGGGTCAGAGATAGTTGACCATCGAGCTGAGATAAATCAGAAGGCTTGAAAGAGAACAGAAACAGGACCAACTTTTCTCACTGTGCTGCAGAAATATTTAGTACTGCCTCTCTGTACCGCCTAAAATCACCCCGTGTATCATGGTGTTGCATGGGCTACATTTCTAGGAAACCAACTTTGGACTAGAATGATACTTGGTCATTCTGTAAAACAGCTAAAGAGGAGTGTCCTCATTAGTGAGATGAGGATATTAACTAACGCGTACTAACCAGGCTGTGTGAGAAGCCTAAGAAAGAGAATGAAGCGCCTAGCCATGCGTCTGACGCCTTCAATTTCCAACCCGGAGAAAAGAGCTGAGGGAGCCCTTTGTAGCTGTTACCCTTCTTTCAATGAGCTGACTCCAGTGCTTAAGAAGCACACATGTATGTGTTTGGTATATATTTTCCCGTTTCTCTCTCTGCTAAAAACGGAGATGTCTTGGCCCCAGAATTAAGTTGGTTTCAACAGAAAGCCTTGGGCTGACAACCATCCCCTCCCTTCCAGCTGAGTTCAGCCCCTCTTCAATTGGGGCAAAAATAAAACGGGGGCAATTTCAACTTTAAAGACCATCTCCATAAACAAAACAAACCCACCCCACAATTTGTCGAGGGCATTCCTCCCTCCAAACCCTCCTTATTGAATTTCTGGGGAATTTTAAATAGAGGCCTTGCAAAATCCTGCACCGCCTGACGTCAACAGCTCTCTGACAACGTGGATTCTGCCAGGCGGTGTGGGGAACAGTCACCACGAATGCTGATGCTTTTCCAGGCTCCTTTCCCAGTTGGAACTTGGGAGCCACTGGTGTCACCCTAGACTGTGGGAGAAGCAGCATTCTGAGGACTGTCCTGCTTGGGGTCCTGTAACTGTGGTTCCCAAACCTCAGGCCTTACAGAGTACCAGACATCCAATTAAGTTATCCAAGTAGCACTTGTACTAGTGTTTTCATAAAAAAAAAAAAAAAAAAGCAAGAAAAACTTAAATACTTCAGTATTTCAAAAAAGTCATTTTCCTATGCTACACTAAGTGGAAAACCAGCATCCCTTGGCATAAATAGAAGACAACTGGAAAAATGCATACACTGAAAACATGCTATGGGCTCCTAGCATGATATTAAGACTGATTCTAACAAGACACTAAGGCTGGGGCTAGATTTTTTTCTAGGTCAAACAAACAAACATCATCAGCAAGTGTTAACCAAACAGGAACCCCAAATGGAGACTTTCCCCTTGACCCAGCCTGGACTGAAAGAGACCTGAAAGGAAACAAAATTCTCATGATGGGATTCAAGGCCATTTACTGCTGTATCCGCCACACATTTGTAGGATGACCCACTCTCTGGGGAACACCCATTTGTAGAAGGAGGCTTGGGTTAAGGATATGCAGCCCCAGGTGTCAAATCCAAGCTTGGTCACTAGCAAGCCTTGAGGTGTTGGGCACACTACTTACCCTTCTGACACTCAGTTTCTTCTGAAAAATGTAAACAAAGCCACCTGCCCTAACCGCCCCTACTCAGAGTCACTCTGAGATAATAGATGGGAAAATGGTTTGAAAAGTCTCTGGGTTGTAGGTAGATGGAGCTGGAGGGGTTATTATTCTGAGCAATTTCAGGGACCTGATGGACTCCTAACTTCTCCCTGGATACAACTTACTGCCCAGACGATGGGGGCCCATCCCTGCCTACAGAGAAAAGAAAATAAATATGCCACTTGACAACTTTCTTTCACAGTTAACCTTCCCAAAAGCCACATGGGCCTCAAAATATTATCCCCATTTCATAGATATGGAAACTGAGGAGCAAAATGGCCATATACTGGCTACTTAGTGGCAGAGTGGGATCTGAACACAGCCTTCTATGAGGCCTGGGGGAAAATGCCGTCCATCTTGCTTTTTTTGTGCATATCCAGCAGGGTTCAGAAGCCCCCAAATGTGATGGTCTCTCAGGTCCATCAATGTGCCCAGGACATCTTTCAAAGCCACCACCTTTGCAAAGTTCCCGTGACTCCCCACAGCTGGGGTTCTGCTCTCCCGCCTTGGTTATCTCCTGGCACCCTGACCTTAGGTTTGGATTAGCTGTCGCCCCCAGCTAGACCAGGAGCTCTCTGAGGACAAAAGCCAAGTCTTGCTCATCTTGGCATCCTGTCAAGCCCCTGCCTGGCTCAGTGTTTCAGACAAAGAAGGGGCTTAGTGAGCAGTTGTGGAAATGAAATGCACTGACAGATATGCACTAGGCTTCCTCCTCCTTTCATGGCTTCTCCAGCCACACCAGTCCCTCCTGCTCCCCTTGGCTTCAGTATCACTCAAGTCCAGCTCCTGGGGTCAGTGTGGGGTCAGCGCTGGTCATCTTCTCTCCAGCTGTCACCTCTCTGGCCCCGGGACCTCCTGCCCTGCTAGAATCCAGTGCAGTGGTTCCGCCCCTGGGCTGCATCCCCTCCTCCAGTTCCCCAAGTGGAGGAGGCACCTCTGACTCACAGCTCACCTCAGGGGATTTGCGCACAGGGACTTGAGGCTAGGGGATTTTTGTTGTTTGTTGCGTAACTTGCCCAAGATCACCCAGTAAACTAACACTCCTACCCATGAGCTCTCAGTCTGCTCCCACACCTGATTGGGCCATTTTCATTGGGGCCTCTCCCCTCACAGGAATGGAAAAGCAACGCTCAGTGAGGTCCCATAGGCCAAGCACCAGGGACAAGCCTGCGCCCTGGGTGAGGCTCCTGGAGGAATGCAGGGAGACTGCTAGTGGCCTCTTCCCAAGTTCATTCAAAGCAGCCTCCCTGGCCGCAAGCCTCCACAGGGACCCCTGGTGCAACAGCTCCTCATACAGGAAACAAAACACCCTCCTCCTTGGGGGGAGGGTACAACTCCGGAGCCCTGGAACAGGCAGTCCCGGACACCTGCTGCTCCCAACATCCAGAGGGTGGGTGGGGAGAGAGCTTCCAAAAATAGCTTCCCTGATCACCGGGCCCCACTCAGGGCCTAGGGAACCACAGAGGATGAACCAGGAGGCACCAGAGTGTGTGGGGAAGAAGCTGGCAAATTACCTGAACTCTCTGGGCCTCGGCTTTCTCAGCTGTAAAGCAGGAGTCCTGCTTTATAGGGCAGTGGTGGTGATTACAGGGAAGATGGTGCTTGGCTTGCTGTCTGATATAGAGGAAGCTCTTCAATAATCTCTTTCTTGCCTCTCTCATAATTTCTGATATTAATAGTCTCCAGAAAACAGCAAATGGGCTTAACCTGAGCCCTGAATACCCTGGTCCCGGGATAACCATCCTGGAGCTCCCGCTGGGTTGTGGTGATTTAGGAATAGGGTCTTTCCCTGAGCTTTTCCTGCCCCATTTCCCTCCCATCTCTCCTGCCTCTGGATACCATCTTGTCTTCCTAGTTCCTAAGAGCTGGTCTAATACAGATTCCACCCCAATCTATGGAGAAAAGGCCATACTCAAACCAGATTACATTCCTAGTTCACATGCCTCATTTTAGACTCACCACAGTTACAGTGATTGGTCAGGTAGTGTGACTGACACCCATGAGCACCAATCAGTGATGGAACTCTTTTCACCTTTCACTCTGTCAATCTCTTGTGCCTAGCACCCCCAACACCCAAAGCAGAGGGGTCTTCAGAGAGTCACCACCCTGCCTCAAAACACACCAGTGACCGCAGTCCCTTCTGCCAGGTCAGAAGCAGGTAACTAATTGTCTACTTCCCTATGAGGCTGTCAGCTCCATGACATGGGGATCAAGTCTGCCTTGCTCCGCTCCATGCCTTGGTGCCTGGCACACAGCAGGAGGTCAAGATTGGGGAATGAATGAATGCCTGATCACCAGTTCATGGCTACATGCTTGCTTGTTTGCTTGGTCTGGTTTTCTCTGCTCTGAATGAGGCCCAGACTTTGATCAACACCCCACCACAGTCATAGGAAGATCCTGGTACCTGAGAGGAGAGAAATGGGGTAGGAAGCTGGGAAGTCAGTGACCTTCCCTGCCCTCCATAGCCCACCTCACAGCCTCCATGGGGTCATTCCAATAAGGCAGGGCCCTTGGAGGAGAGACTTCATTCTAGAAATGGTTTTAAGGTGGGGAGGCCTGGACTGAGTAAGACAACAGACATCTGGGGGTTGAGACGGGCCATGAAGATCTCCTCCCTTTAAATATTCTTGGCAGTGACAGGCCCAAGGTACCCCAGCTGAGTTCCAGTCCTTGCCCATAGCAGGCTATAACGTCAATCCCCAGGAAGTGATCAACATTGTCATGGGCTCCAGCTCCCCAGCGCTGGCCTGTCCCTTAGACTGCAACGTGGATGTTTCTGTCCCCACTCTGTCCTGGTCTCTATGGATCACAGTTCCTGTCCAACCTGCCTCTGACTCCGTCCAGGGCCCCCAACCCTGAAACCACTTTTAGAATGAAGTTTCTCTTCCCCTTGGATGGCCCCATACATGCTGAGATATGGGGGTATGGAGGGCAGGTTAGGCCCCTGGGGTCCAGAATCTTCCTCCCAGCTGCCTCATCAGCTCCGACAAGACGCTCTGGCCCCATCAAAAGTAGAGGCCCTTTAAGTGCAAGGAGACAAGTTTGTGTCCGGCTGTGCAGTGAGGCCAGGACACAGGGCTGGGCTCGGGGACAGAAGAATGAGGTTAAACACGCATAAAGGGAGGCATTGAAGCAGAAGCTCTGGAGGCTTACTCTCCCTGCACAAAGCCCTGTTGATGAGGTCAAGTTCATTCCTCTCCTCCAAGGGACAGTTAAAATCCTTGCTCTGTTGGCAAGGAGGGCTAGGCACTCGCAAACCCAGGTTCTGCTCCTGTTACTAATGCCAGGGGAAGCATGCCCCTCAGTGTCAATACTCTGGGGAGCAGTTTTATTTATCCCAGGAAGGAAGGAGTTGATCTGATGCTTGCCTAGGAGGTGCTGGTTGAAGTGGGGGAGGAGGATGAGAAGCAGGTCTCTCAGGGCTGTGTTGGGACTAAGGGAGGTGAGGGCCCCATTATTTTGTCATCTTCATGGGTGGGTCAGGGTCTGCTCCAATGTGCTGAGCTATTTCCATTCTATCCCCACCTGACCTACCCCCACCCCAACAATGCTAGGTACATGCAAACATGCAGAAAATGCCAGCTTAAATAGGCAGAAGGGTCAGGGCTCTTGGTTGGTGGGCAAAACAGAGGTGAGAAGGCCCCAGGTAGACAAAAAAAGACACTGGGAAGAAAGACTCCAGTTTAGCCCAAGGAGGAATAGGGGGCAACAAATGGGCTAGGCACTCCCCACCCCCACCCCCCATCGAAGGTTGGTGGAGCACTCCCATGCTGGGCCTTTGAGACCCCTCACTGGCTTGAATTTTGGCCTCTCTAAGTCCCAACGAGATTGCTTTCACAGATCTTGTTTAACTTGAGAAGGACGGAGGGGGAGGAGGGGCAAGGAAAACTGCATTCTTCCCCATCAAAGCCAAGAGTCTAAAGTAATACTTCTGGTTGTAACTGATCCTGGCCTGTTTGTGATTACGGCCTCTTGCTCGCTTTCTGGCAGGACGGCCCTGGAACCCCGCAGCACTGCTAACGGGGAGAGAGAGACACACTCGCTTACTTGGATAATCTTGTCCTCGTCTGACATGACCAAAAATGTCCGTCAGCCTCTCTGCTTTCAGCAGTTTTCCAGGGCAACTCTTCAAAACATTACTTTATTTAAAAAAAAGGGGTGGGGGTGGGGAAGCCACCCCCAACCCCTACCATGAAATTCCACAATACTAATCATATTCCTTCTGTTACCAGCACCATCCTGGAAAACACAGCGGCACCAGCAGTCCCATTGGCTGATGCAAATTGAAGGAGAAAGGGAGGCTGGGGATTGGGCCACCTTCCTCTTTTGAGACACACACACACACACACACAAACACACACACACACGCGTGCGCGCGCGCACACACACACACACACACATCCTCTACCTCTTTTGCTGCCATAGCACAGAAGTGGCTTAGCAAAGCTCAAGACTATTTCTCAGCTGCTCTTTCTCCGGAAATTTAATCTGCAAAGCATTTGGCCTCACAAAACCCATTCCAAAGGTGTCCAGGAGCCCACGAGCCCTGTGATCATCATTACAAACCTAGGGACGGTTGCAGCCAGTGACCCATTTGGCTGCTTGGGAGAGCTCGCTGAAGGCTTGCCAACATGGTCAAATTCCCCTCGCCTGCTCCTTCTAAGCTGAAACTGGCTTTTTCTCGGAGCCCCAGAGGTTAGAGGGGATCTTAGGAATGCCAGAACCACAGAGATGAAAGGAAAGGACTGCTTCTTGCCCAGCTTGGTAAAAGTATGGTTGTCAGGGCAATAGGGAAACTAAGTATTTAGAAAACAACTGTGGCTCCTGTCTTCACGCTTAATCACACCTCTGTTTTATAGGTGAGAAAAGCTGATGCTCAGAGAGGTAAAGTGGCTTGTCTGAGGTCACTTGGTTAGTGGGTGGCTGAGTCTGGAACCTAGATTGACCGAGATCCTCTTAAAATCCTATCATGTCTTCCTTGAGGGCACACCATCGTTCTGCTCACTGAGATGATGGACACCCTGAGCTTTGTGCCAAGTGGCAATGCCTTGACTCAAAGACTCGAGCATGTGGATGACTGGAATTGGCAGAAAGCCCCCCAGGGCACAGGGAGGTCACTTGGTCAGGCCCGGGAGAAGCCTGGAGCCCATGCTGCAGGGGCTGGTGCAAGGCTGGGGACCCCAGGCCTTGCTGTGGGTGCATCTGGATTCCAGCAGCTCAAAAGCCTTCCGCAATCAAAGATGGGGGACATGAGGAGCAGAGACAAGGCTGGAGCCTTGAGAGGGTGCCCATCAGAAGTACAGACAACAAATGAGAAAGACCGAGTGTCCAGAAACACTGGGACTGGAGGCCTGGCCAATGTCCACAGCAACCTCACCAACTTCCTCGGGGAAGGGAGGAACAAAAGAGGCCGGGGAGGCAGGGTCTCTGGTCCGGGGGGAGACCTGCAGCCAGCCAGTGGAACAGCCCCACCGTGGCCCCGAGAAGTGGTGTCGCTAAACAGGGGCGTCTGCTTTCTCAAGTTGGGGCATCTGAACATGATCTTGTGGAGGGAAGTCACCATGTTTGAAAGAAGGACATGAATGATATACAGGAAGCGCCTCCTAGTCTGGGGCCTGCCTCTGGGCTGCCTCCAGGCTCTAGCTTTAGCACCAGGCTGAGGGCCCCACAGAGTTGGGGAGCTAAAGAGTCTGCTCACCTACTCCTCTCACCTGGGTGAGGGCTGGGCCTCAGTTAGTCAGGGGTGAGTTGGGGTTCACCCAGCCCTGAGAAGGCAGTGAGGCCTCAATGGTTCTGGGAGATGGCAGCAGCCCTCAGAGACCGCCACCTCTGCATCAATGGTCCACAGCCATACAGCAGCCCTGTCATGAACTAGCCATGTGACACGGAGCAAGTGGCTTCACTTTTGCAAGCTCTGTTCTTCCCCTGACAAAGGAGTGGTTTGGGCAGAAATGTCTTCCTCAGCTGGATGGGGAAGAACAGTGGAAAGCTCTCCTTCACCTGACACGTGAGGCTCCTCAAGACCCTCGACGTGCCCATCTAGCCTGCCTACTGCTGGGTGAGCGTCTGCTCTCAGGCAGCCCCAGGCACTGTTGCCAGGTCACGCTTGTCCACACCACCCTCCACACCTTTGCATGAGTCATTCTGGCTCGCTCAGCTTACAGTACCTTCCTCCTTTAGCTCCTTCCTTGTTCAAGGCCCACCTTTTCCAGAAGGTTTCCATGACCACCCAATCCAGCCAACACTGTGCTTTCTGCCTTGCACATGGTAGGTGCACTGTGAAAACGATCGACTCATTGCATCTGGGCCTTTATCCTGCAGATAAGAGAGAGCCCTGGAATGCCGTCACTTCCAGTGACAGGAAGACAGGGACAGCTGCTTCTTGTCAACGGCTGCACCCCTGTGAGGGACACACCACAAGGCACACAGTAGTTGGCTCCGTGTTTGTCAACTGAATGAACAAACTACATCTAATGGAAGCGGTCCCTGTGTGTAGGACCTCACCCAGACAAGACTGAGGCTGCTGACAGATGTGGTGGAGGAGGAAGAAAGCAGTGGCAGCTCTTCCTTGGGTCCTGTGGGGTTGGTGGGGGTGCACAGGACAGGTCTATTTAGACAAAGGGGAAGGCAGGGTGGGCTGGGGTCCTGACCAGCACTGCCCAGGCTCTGCCCTCATACCCTCAGCCCTGCCTGGTAGGTCCCTGGTGAGCGGATCTCTGGGGAGGCCACAAGTGTCCCCAACCCATCCACTCATCCAATCCAGCCCTGGCCCATGGAGCTGGCTGAGCCAAACACTGGAACACTCACGCAACTCTTGCGCAGGAAACTGAGTCAGGTCACTCCCCCTCTTCCCTTTAATATTCCCTCTGACCAGCCCTCGGCCCTTCCCCATCTGTGGCTCCAGCAGGACTGACCTCCACTCTTCTGCTCTCTGTGGCCTGGGGAACCCACGCAGCAGAGCGCTCTAGGGTTTGACTTTCCAAACAAGTAAAATCCACGAGGAAGAGAAACACAAACATCCAGATTTCCAAACACTGGGTAATAGGATATGTTGGAAGCCCACGCCCCACCTCCCAGCTGTGCAACCTTGGGGCAAGTCACTTACTGACTCTGGGTTCAATTTCCACCTCAGAAAGATGAAATGCCACCATCTGCCCTTCCTCTTACCAACATGTTTTATGAACTGCATGGTTTTCTAATTTGTAAAACAAAATATTCTGATTCAGAAAGAGGCCACCTTGAAAAATGTTCCACGTGCCTTACTAGCTGGCATGAGGAGGCAGTCCTCAGGTGCCCTTGACCTCTCCCATGAGCTGCTAGCAGGAGTCTAAGCGAACAGACTTGCAGGCTTCAAGCCACTGTGCTTAGGACGTTCCTTAAAGCACAAGGTCCTGGGACATGGTGACCCAGAGTGGCCTGTGGCAATGCCGACGGGCCGTACCAGGAGAGAGGGATTTGCTACCATTAGCACACTAGTCTCAGACCCACTTGTGTGTGGTTCACTCATTTTATGGCCAGTCCTTGGCAGCTTCCTTCCCTGAGTTTGGCTCTCTCTCACCTCCCGTAGTGCCTGGGCCACTTCCCCATAATCCAGTCTAATAAAAGCTTCGGAGAGGCAAATGCAGTTTTGCATGAGCCCGAGAAGCACCTGACTAAGAAGGGAAACGTAGAGCTAGGGCTGAGGCAATTAAATGAAACAAACAAACAAAAATCCAATAATTCCATATAGCATACTTCAAACGTAGACAGAAATGAACTTGAGGGTTACACGAGCCAGAAGCGTCCCTCCACTTACGGGGATTTAACAGCTCAGTTCCCAGGATGGGGAGTTGCAGTGAACACTGGCTCCCACCAGGTTCGCAGGGCAACTGGGTTAACTGGGTCACCCTGACCGTTTCCCCGCAGTGAGTCCAGGGAGTCCAGGTCGGCACTGGGAACCAGAGGATGAGGTTATGGGATCTGAAAAGATGCAGATAGAGGCGAGGGCGGTTACCCTGGGTAACCCCACTACCACCAGGGTGATTGCCGAAAACCCAACTGCTGAGGGGTGTAATATCACACAGCTGCTGGGTAATCTGGGGACAGAACAAGGGGATGTTTCTCAACCCGAATTCCCTGAGGTCCTGAAAAATTATACTCCCCAGAAAGTGACGACGCCAGGGTGGAAATCTGTTATATAAGAGTGGAGATCTTTTCCCTGAAATTCAGCCGTAAAGTGGGCACTGTCACTTAGGCTGTGTATGTGTGTTGGGGTGGGCAGCAGGTCTCCGGCGTTGTCTGTTCCCTGGGCACCTGGGCCAAGGTATGTCTGGAGAGGAGAGTGAGGTCACCTGTTGGCTATACTGCAAGACTCATACCTAAAACAACATACCTTGGCCTGCTACCACCTGACCCTCACTTCCCACTACCCTCCCCCATACCAGTTGGCCTCTGGTTCTCCCTCTGTTCCCCAAACTCAGTGCAGTCTCAGCTTTACCGCACCCCTTCAGTGAGGCCTTCCCTAGCCACATTCTATCCCCTCCTCTCCTGCTTATTTGCTGTCACAGTGCCCTGTCTATTTGCTGAACTGCACTTCTCAAAATCTAGAATAGTTTTCCTGGTTCACTTGTGATTGTCACTCACAACATGTGAGCCCTGAGAGGGTGGGGCTTTGTTCAAAGGCCTCTGTCACCTCTGGGCCCCCAGCCTGGCACTTAGTCAGCTACCGTAATATGGGTTTAGTGACAACCTATCCCCGGGAGATTGGCCTTGCCGGGGTCTGGGCAGTGTGTGGTTCAACTCGTCCTCTGGCGCTCAAATCCAGAAAAGTGGCATTTTGGAGGTGCTCATGAACAGTGCAAACTTGTTTGATCCCCAAAACAGAAGGCAGCCTGGTGCTGCCCTGGGGCTAAGGCTGAGATGAGCAGCTGGTGTCACACTCTGGCACTACAGCCAGATTTCCAAGGTCCCACTGAACCATATCTTTTGTTCAGAAACGGCTGTCCAAGGAAAATGGCCTTGAAGGGGTTTGGGACAGGACAGGGCCACAAAGCCAGCGTGAACGCAGAGTGACCAGTCACTCCACTTGCCCAACCTGAGCAGACAGAGCCCCCAGAGCCCACTGCCCCCCCCCGGCCACCTAGCGGCTGGATCCAGGCAGGTGGCTGGCAGTGTCCGTGCTGACAAGCCCTTGGACGTCTCCCTGACAATAGCCCGTGCAGATCTAGCTCCGGGAAAGAGCGATTTCCAGTCTCTGGACACATCTTTCCCTGCCACCTTCCTCCCGCAGCCAGGAATGCTTGCTTCAAGCACCACTGTTCTCAGGTCCTGCTCCTGCTTCCTTCTTTCCATAGCCCCATCCTTCCTGTCCATCCACTGCTGCCCAACTTTTCTTCATCAGCATATACCTGCTTGAGGTAATCATATACCTGCCTTGCTGTCTCAGCCCCAACAGACCCAGCCCTCTCCCTAGCACTCCACTCCCGTGGACCTGGAATTCCCTCCTTTTCCTGCCTATTTAACCACCCCCTCTCTCTCCAAGTCCCAGCTCAATGCCGCCAACTCCTCCAGGCAGCCTTCCCTGATTATGCTAGTCTCCCCCATCCTCCCACCCCCAGCACTTCAACTCTGTGCCATGCAAAAGAGGCACTGAGTGACAGCCGGCCTGAGGGCATCACAGGTGGGCCTCTGTTTCCCCAGCCTTGAATGAGGCCCCATGACCTGATACGGGAACTGCTCCGGTCACCAATGGGAACTTGACTTCTATCTCCAACTCTCTCCTGTCAAAGGGGCAAGGACAACTGCCCAAGCAAGGGCTCCGGGTGGGTGACTCGGGTATCCAGCGTCGTCTCCTGGCTTCGCTGCCCTGTAGTAAGCTCCCTACTTGCCATACCCATCTCACAAACCATCAGGGCTGAGAGAATACTCAGATACCACTGAGTGCAATCCGTTCTCGGGCCAAGTGGGACAGCTGAGGCCACAAGAGGGAAACTGGCTCGTTGTGAGCCCCAAGGTCTATCTGTGCAGAAATGCCCCAGTCCAGCGGTCTTACTAGGGACGATCATGTACTGAGCCCTTACAGTGTGCCAGGCCCTGCACTAAGCACTGAATTCCTTTTGAATCAGCATATACCAAACCTACAGCTGTGGGTACAATTATCCCCCTTTTACAGGTAATGAACTGATGCTTAGAGGACTCAAGTGACTCTCTTAGGGTCGCCACTAGTAAGCACCACATCAAGATTAAAACCAGGCTTATCTAAGTTGGAGCCCATATTTTTTATTGCTAGGCTTTCGTGCAATCTCATTCTCAAAATACCGTCTAGCATGGGTGAAGAAAGTTTGGCGAAAGGGCCCAATGCTGGGTCAGGATGCCCAATTCTGCTCCCGGATTTATACCTACGGCCCTTTCCCATCCAGCCAGCTCTGTGAAATAGATAACAAGTACCGTGTTTGCCGGTGTATAAGATGATTTTTTGGCCCTGAAAAATATGCCTCCAAGTAGGGGGTCGTCTTATACGCCAGGTACACTTCAGATAGACTGCCCATAGTGCTTGCCCCGTGCCATAGTGGCCTCCCGATGCCCGCCCACTTCATTCCACATACCGTTCAGGCATCAGCAGCGCTGCTGGGTGTATGCTCGGCTGTTATGCGATTTTGCTGTTATGCGATTTTACCACACTCGCAAAATCTACGGTACCAGTCTATAGAGTGTGTTTTCTTTAGTGAATTACCGGTATGTTTACCGGTAATAAACTTGCACTGTTTTATGTATATGTTTGATTACATACAGCCTTGTGACAGTTTTCCTGCATGTCATAAGCATTTGAATATAAATTAAAATGTTGAAATCAAATCTGATATTGTTTTACCTTTTATTTGGTGTGTGGAAGGTGTGCGGAAGAGGGGGTAGTCTTATACGGCGAGTATATAACAAACTCTGTATTTTGAGTGGAAATGTTAGGGGGTCGTCTTATACGCCCAGTCGTCTTATATGCCGGCAAATACGGTACACACCAGAAACAGCCTTGGACCAGAATGGACTTTGGAATTGCTGGTTAGGCTGATAGAGCAGGAATATACGTGTACATGCTGCGCTTAGAAAGAGTAATGCTGTCAGAGACCAGTGCCTTCTGACAACTGGACAGTAGGTTATGGGGGCCAGTCTCCACATCTAAACGGGGGCTGGCTCATGGGAAGCAAACTCTTAAAAGGCTGTTGCTTAGTTAAGAGTGTCAGTTTACTTATCTGCAGTGCAGATTGCAATAAACCTGCCTTTCTAGAAATAGCCTATCCTACCTTGCTTGGGACACCTCTTTTCTGGGGTAGGTTGGCAGTCTGAATTAGTAAGCAGGTGGTTCCTTAGTGAGCGCACAAACTAAGCAAAAGATATCGAAGATATACAGAAGTCCACTTAGGCCATGGAAAGGGTGCAAAACTATCCCAGCCCCACATTCCAGTCCATCCCATAAGTACCCAGAACACTCACATCAACGAGAGTCTAAGCTCCCTAAAGGCAGGAACCTTATGGGTCTGTACCCAGTCAGCACGGGGCCTGGGACAAAGGCGGTACTCGACAATTGTGAGATGGATGAATGAACACTCTACAGAGTATACGCCTCCCTCATAAAAAGCCCGTGTAGAACCAGCTATAACAATGTCCAGGAAGCAACATCTAAGTAACAGAACAGACACGTCCTCAGTGTTAAGAAGATTCCAGCTCACAATTCTTCATGCTGAAGAATGTATGGTCTTTGACAACACAAAAGAATCATTATGATACACAACTCTGAGAGGAAAACTTACTAGTCTGTCTTATTGAAAAAGATATTTATCAAAGCAATAATAAATGGTTACATTTCATTAAAAAAATAGTCCATGTAGTATATATCACCGCCCGGTTATACTTATAAGGAAACAAACATTAGGGGGTTTTTATTTGTGGCACACAGGGTAGCATCAGACTGTAACCTCGTGTTCAGATTCCTGATGCTCTGCTCTCTTCACTACACACACAGCTACAAAACAAGCAAAACAGTTGCAGCCAACATGTTTTTAGTTTCTTTACCCCTTCTAGATCTCCTTTCTTTAAAACCTGACCTCCACTATTGCTGAACAAGTTGTCTAGGTAGCCATGTTTATCCCCCATGACACCAGGGCTGGACACATGACTTAAGGTCTGTCAATCAGATTTAAATGTCAAATTTTGAACTCAAGAGACCCATAGGCCGTTGTCAGTTGGTGGTGGTGGTTGCCACTGAAAAGTCATGCAGAGTCTTGTCCTGACAAGCCAATGGCAGATGAGCAGGTTGCTGTTATAAGTGAATAGGGAGAGAAGGAAGGTAAGCATGCAGTTAGGAGAAGTTCATGTGGCTGGGCTCTAAATCTACATGGGACCCGAGAGAGACAAGAGTAGCTGCTTTGGCTCATGTTGACTTTCTGGTTTCAAGTTCCCAGTCCCTGTGAGGCTGGGGGATGTACTTTCCACCCATGGGTTTGGTGAGATTTTTTCCAGCATCCTTTCAATAATCTTCAATAATCCTTTCAATAATGAGCAAGTCTGAGTGGATGTCTGTCCAAGGTTTAGTTTTCTCACCTACACAATTTCTCACCTGGATGGACCAGCGGAGCTCAAAATTCTTTGCCTGCACAATGCTTGGATCTTAGATTCTGTAGCTATGTGCCTCCAAGGAAGTGTAAGATTTCCCAGTGTTATCACTCCAGTACCAGGAAAGAAGCAAAGACTCAGAGGAGGAAAGCTGATGCAGGAAAAGAGTGAGCAAGGAGTATGTAATGAGCATATCTCCACCTCCTCCCCTGGCCCTTAGTCCTGAGAAGAAGGAAACAGCCCTGGAAAGTTGGATGCAGCTTTGCTCAACACAGAAATCAGAGCACCTGGGACCCTGCCATCGCTGCTCTGTCAGAAGTTAGACCAGATTATCCCTGCTGGAAGGTGAAGCCAATGTGGTCTTTGAGGCATAAGAATGTCCTACAAAGGAGGCATCTCAGGCACTGCTACTTATATCAAAGGTGGAGAAGCTTCCATGGACAAGCCAGCAATGGCAGCTACATGCCTTGCTGGTTGGCAAAGCTAACAAAGCTGTTGAATCTTTCTGCTAGATTTGTCCCTGTTAAACAATGGAAAAAAAGAATCTTTCCCTGGCTGGGTCCCAGGCCTACTGCTTGATCAAAAATGCTTTTCGTGAAACAATTCAGGTCTCACTTTGAATGTCTGACTTCTGTCCACCTATGTTCTCTGGAATAGGCTTGTCCTCAGTGCTGGGTACACATCACCCTTCTCAGGTCCTCTTGGCTCTTGCTTGTCCCCAAGTTCAAAGGAACAATTAACAACATGAATTCCCTTCCCACGACCTATGATCACCATGCTGGAAGGAGGGGCACAGAGGCACCCTTCTGTAACGTTCCAGGGAGCCTTGTGGTCATCTCAACCAGGCCGTGTTTCTCCCTGACCTGTAGCCTCGGCAGCTTGGGGATGATCCCACCCAGGATCAGCCCACTCTCGCCCTTCCCCAACGTCCTCTGTAGAGGGGAGAGATCTCAGCTATTGGACTCTAGGGAAACAACTTAACCTCTTAGCCTATTACTTTAGCCACAAAATGGTTCAAGTGCCTTCTACTGCGTGGGGTTGTCCCATGGTTTCCGCAGAATGATGCATGTGAAGTGCGCGGCCCGACACCTGGAGTTTACTGTTTACTGATTCTCGACTGCCTTTCACACACGTCTCTCTTGAGAACAATGAGATTACAGAGCACTGGCATAACCACACCTCCAAATGGCTTGGTGGCAATGGTCCCAGCCCGAGGGCTCTGATGAGCAGGCAGAGCCAGAGGTGGCTGGATCCTTCTATGAACACTCTAGTCAAGGGATTTCCAGCCTGGCGAGAAGGTGACATAGGCAGAGTCCTGGCTCCCAGTGGGCAAGGCAAGTCCCCAGGCGGCAGGGATAGCGCTGGGACTGCTGACCCAATAATTCGAGGGGAAATGCCTCAACACACCCACCGTGTCCCAAGGTCAAAGGCATCACAACTGGGTCTTTGTTCCAGAGTTCAAAAGCCTCCCTCACTAATCCTTCCAAAGCTAGCTTGTAGGGTGCACAACACACCTCCCCTCCCCCACCGTCAGCCGTCCAGCTTCCTAGAACTGGGAAACCGCCCACCTAAGGATCTGCAGTTTGGCCCTCTTCCTTTCTGCCCTCCACCCTCTTAGTTTCTCTGGTTAAGCTGGTCGTACACTCCAGGCCTCCTGGATACTGCTGGCAACAGATAGTGTGGGTTTGCACAGTGAACACAGCTCTGCAAGGTCCTTGTGTAAACATTTGCTGTTGGGCAGCTGTCTCCACCAAGGGTAAAGGTACAAAACTCTTGGAGAAGTGGAAAAGCCCCCTCTAGAGAGGCTCTCCCCACCCAACACCCAGAGCCCTATGGAGTCTCCCAGCCTCGGAGTTCAGATCTGGGAAAGGGCTTGGGGAGGTCATCTGTGTTCCCTGGGTCCTGGATGTGGGATGGGAAGGCAGAGGACACACATGGCCCTGGGAATCAGGGAGTCTGATACACAGCGGGCTGACTTCTCTTTGTGTGGGGCTTCCTCTTGAGCCGTCCTGGCCAGTGGCTGGTACCCACTTCTGCTTCTCCAGGGTTACACAGCTATGCTGGTGATACAAAGCAGTGAGGTGGCAAGAGGGTCCCTAAGCCAGAACGCCACTTCTGAGCAGATCTGACCTTATGCGGAAAAGCAGGCCCACCTTTCTTGGGAACCAGCTCCGAAACAAACATCTCTCCTCAGCTGGTGCCTCTAATTCCACCATTAGAGATCCCCTCCTCTGGGTGTTGAGTGTTTTCCAGAGCCAGGCGCCTGTGACAATGCAGCTTCCCTGGGAGGCAGCGAGGTAGGGTTGTTACTGGGATAAAAGATGGAAGGAGACTCACATGGGCACCTGGGGTGAAGGGCCCAGGCTTTATGCTAGGGACGGGCTCTGTTGGGGCGACTGCGGCTGCCATCCACCTTGGTGGTGACTCTAGGCACCCAAAGGCAGATCCTGACCTCTCTGAGAAGGGAACAGGCTGCGAAGACTCCAGACCAGGGAGGGCCATGAGTCAGGCCTATGGGGGCATCGCAGCCTAAGCTCACCTCCCCCAGGAGGGCTGCTGGGATTTCCTAGGCATCTCTACAGCTACCGGCTGCCTACAGGCATAAAAATCAGGGGCCTAGGAACATCTTTGTTCTGTTCTGATTTTGACCTCAAATGACTCACATCCTCTCAAATTTTCTGTGCATCAGTTACTCTATCTATCGAATGGGCACGGTCATCCCTTGGTCTGTCTTCCTTCCAGGGCTCAAAATACTGGAAGGGAAATGAGTGGAGCAGGGAAAGGAGAACAGGCCCCTCCCCGCTGGGAGTATCCTCCAAACACAGCTCAGAGAGGCTCCTCTGCATGGACCTTCCCTCGCAGCAAACCGAAACCGAAACAACATCCCAGAAACCAATTCAAGCCCAGCAGGTCCTGGGCAAGCTGCTGATGGATGTCCTGGGCCAGAGGTGTCCCCGGTCCTGCAGCGGGTTGCACAGGCGTGCACCTTGGACTCCCTCCTCTCTTCACCTGCAAAGCCTCCTGCTGCCAAGGGCACTGAGACATTTGGGCCCACTCAGTGAGAACCTTGAAAACAGCAAACCCCTGGATGGCCCCAGACAAAACAAAGCTTTCAGTTCCCAATGACAGGGCGGTTGCTACAGGACCCTCCTTGGCCTCAGGACCTGGCTTCATCCCCCTGTCTGGGCCTCCTTCCCAGGTCCTGGAAGCCTTCAGCTCGGCAGGGGGCAGTCAGCTCACTGCCCAGGCACTAGCTAACCCCCAAAGGCCTGGCCTTTCCTCAGACAACCCACCAGGGGCCCGAGAACCCTGGACCCCACAGTGGTGTCATGGCCCACCTTTCCACCAGCTAGCTGGGTTCTCCCGGCCTTGCCTGGACCCTGGCTTGGAATAGGGTCCCAATGGAGGAAGCTGCTGTAGGGTGCTCCTGAGCTGGGAGCTACCTTCCCTATGGGCCTCAGCGGGCACGGGGAGCCTGAACGTGGGCTGGATAGTTATACCCGCATTGCCACCCGGGCCTTGCATTAACACAAGCCGGTTAATCACCCTGAGCAGTGGAGACATTCTTCCACCACCAGGCAAACTGCTGGCCTGCAGCCCAAACCAACAGGGGAAAACTTCAGCCTCCTCAGCCCTCTCCCCGCCAGATGGAAATAACGTATAGCGCAGAGGTGGGGGAGGAGGAAGGGAACAAAAACCAGCCGTCCATCCGAGGAGCCAGGCTGGAACCTGGAGTGGCTGGCTGGGGCACTCACCACTTTCGTTCTTCTCGATGACATCCACCACCTCCCCAGCCTGGAGGCTCAGCTCCGAGTTCTCCTGCTTCTTATAGTTGGACACCACCACGTACTGTTCCAGGATCATGGGCTCGGCGCTGGTGTCGGCACCTGGCGAGGGCAGAAAGCACGCGGTGAGCCAGCGGCCAGCCATGGCCCCGCGGCCGGGGCGCCCCCTGTCCATCGGGGGAGGCTGCTCTGTCGCCAGCGCCGCTCCAAGGGGCCGCCTGCAGCCAGGGTTCGCAGCTCGCTGGGCCCCAAGGACAGGCCATATAGCAAGGCCCCACACCGGCCCGCTGCACCGCGGGGGCCGGGGCACATGGGGAGCCAGGGGACAGAGGGGAGGTGGGGGGAGGAGAGAGACAGACAGAGACAGAGGCCAAGGAAACTCAGAGGAAAAGCCTGCTGCTGTGATGCGTTAGTCACAGCCCAGCACGAGGGAGGCAGAGGAGAGGCCTGGGGCGAACGTGGTCTCTCCAGACCCCTCGGAGGCAGGGGTGTGAGGGGAGGGCCGCGGGCGGGCGGGTCATGAGGGCTGAGGCCAGAGTGGAGAAGAGAGAGAAAGGCAAGGCAAGGAGGACGGCTGCTGCCTCTCCCCCAACTCCTGTAAATCCAGAGAAAGAGAGTCAGCAGTCCTCCCCTCGGGAGGGAGAGGGAGAGAGCCGGAGAGACCGTCTCCACAGCCTGGGCCCAGGCGAGAAGTCAAGAGGGTTTGAGGCCGCCAATCACTGGGGTTTACTCGCAACCCTTAAATAGAAACACATGAGACCCATCGAATGAGGAGCTGGGGGTGGAGGCAGGGGAGGGGGAGGAGGGCCGACACTGTTTACTTGAAACCCAAGAAGAAAGTCCCAGCGCCAGCAGCCGGCCAGCCCAGCCAGCCCCCCGCCAACTTTTCCTCAAGTTCGGCTCCGTGCCTGCCCCTTGGGCTCACCAGGGTGCTGCCACCGAGTCCAAGGGCCTGGCACACACGGACCAGCCTCAGGTTGGCTCTCCCAGCCCCGCTTCCAGAGGGGGCATTGGTCCGGCCTGGCCGCTACCCACTGGCCGCATGGAGATCGACTCAGTCTCCCTCTGCTTTGAAGTGCTGGGCCATGTGGGGAGGCTCCCAGAAGCCTCCAGCTGCCCTCTCCTGGTTGTTTCATGGAGCTTGAGGGATCAAATGGCAGGAGGGCAGGCTCCCAGGAGCAAGCAACTTCTGTGTCCTCCTCAGCCGCCAAACTGGTGCAACATTCATTAAGCAAGCACCTGGCTAGAAGGTGGACTGACTGGGTGCCCATCTCAGCTGACTGGCAGTGTGGTATTGGACATGCTGCTTAAACCTCTCTTGAGTTTCACTATTATCATCACCATCACTAGTTATCACTATTATCATCACAAAACACCTATGACAATACCTGCCCTGCTAGGAGCTGAAAGAATCCATAAACCAGAGACCCACTGGTTACCTCCTATAGGAGGCCTTCCCAGCCCCCCTCCGCCCAAAAGAAATTCCTAGCACATTTCTTCAACTATGCGTCTACCACTCTAAACATCTGCCAGTCTCCTGGGAGGCTGGGGGCTTCATACCACCATGTGGCTGTAGAAATGGCTGAGGCAGGGTCCCCAGGCTCCACGCAGTCCCCCTCAGCGCTTCAGCCTGCAGCCATATTCCCTACATGCCTGAGTCTAACTTGGCAAATGTTCTGTGCCAGGCACGTGCCCTGTCTAATTTTATCGTCACAACAACCTTCTTACTTCCCATTTCACAAAAGACTACTCACAGTCCCAGAGAGGGCCAGAGGCTTGCCCCAGCTCACACAGCTGCTATGGAGAGAACCAAATTCACTCAGTGTTTTAGCTTCAAGCCCACCTCTCCTTCCGTTACAGAACCGCCTCTGATTTGTTTCCAGGCATCCCACTCTCTTAGCACAATGACCCTCATACTTGGTCCCACAAAATTGTCTGGGTGGCTTTGAAAGAATACCAAGGCCTGGGCCCCACCCCCAGGGGTCCAAATTTAATGGGTCTGGGCAGTTTTTTAGACAGCCCCCTCCCCCATGGTTCTCATGTACAGCACTGCTTAGCTCTTTGGGTCTTTCCATGGCGATCTAGCCTACCTCGGGCAGGGGGGAACGGATGGGAAAGAAACCCATTGCTCCTGGAGGTTTTCTCCCATGAGTTATGGATCTCCAGCCCCAGCTCAGCCCTGTAGAGACTCAGAAGGGACCCTGTCTCAGCTGAGGCCTGCCACATAGATATGCACACGCACAGCCCCGGGCAGACCCTCCAAAGCCAGGATTGTATTTCAGGCAGAAATGCAACCAACAGCTGGGCAGCAGGGCCAGCCCGGCTCTGCACTCAGGCTCGGCCGGCTTCTGCGCCTGCCCCTGCCCCTGCCAGCAGGACAGAGGCAGCGCTGGGCAGTGCTGACAGAGACTACTTCCCACTGGGCCCCTGGGGGCACATCAGTGCCTCTGTGGCCAAAAGCACTTCTTAAGTGCACCCAGCAGAAAAAGGGGATCCTTTATAGTTTGTGAGAGAACTCAAGATACACATAGGAGTTCCCCAGCAGCAGGTTAGAGAGCTTCCAAATCCTGAAAATGCCCAGATGACAATGACAATTAATCACGAGCCTTGTTATCGCTCACTGATGGGCAGCTCGTCTCACTGTCTCATTGGATCCTCACAGCAACCCTATGTGGTACGTCCTGTTACTGTGTCCCATTCTACTCACAGGCAGACTGAGGCTCAAGAGAGTAAGCCATTTTCCTAAGGTCACAAGGCTGGGACTGAACCCAAGACCACGTGACACCGGCACTTGTGTTCTGAACTTCTGTACTGTACCTGGCCTACAAGAGAGCCACTGGAACCCTGGTGTCCAAGGAGGGGCCCTGCCTCATCCTGTCCCCAGACACTTGGCATACAGTTGGTGCTTAATAAAGATTGGAGTATGGGTTCCGTGTTGACTCTTGCTGCATCTATTGACCAGAACACAATGCCCATTATGTGGCTGGCATTCAGCAAATGTAAAATGAATGAAATGAATGAAAAGGCGGACAGATGAGCAGAGTGACTTAATGATTTGTTTTGAGCCAATATGGATATACCAGGCAGGGCCTCACCTCTGAAATTCAGAAGAACTAGATAACTAAACTGTAGAAGGGAGAAAGGCGAGATGGGGAAACAGAGGCACAGAAGAGCAAGGAGCCAGAAGTTTGCGGCCAGAAGCTGCCAGAGAGGACAAGCAGGAGTGCTGGGGAATGGAGAGACATCAGCTCATTTTAATCCAAGCCAAGGAAACCTGAGGCAAGATTTCAAAGAGGGGGAAAATCCACATATTCCTCCCCATGGCCCCTTGGAAAATTGGCTTGCTTGAGCTTTCTGAAGGCTGACACTCTGGGGCACAGGTAGAAAAGCTAAGGAAATGTTCCCCAGGCGTTTCAGAGCCCAGACGACAGCCATTGGCACTTATTGGAGGCTACTCCAAAGGCTAGGGGATGAACAGATGGACACACAGACAGGCACAATGTCCTCCTCGCTGCCCTTCCCACCCCCAGCACGTGCAGGCTCCCAGCTTGCTCACTCTGGCATCTGCCTCTCAGGGTGCTGCCTGCCCAGGGCTGCCCGGGCCGGCGTGAGCTGGGAGCAGGTATCCAGATGAGAAACCACTCGGCAGGCGGGCCGGTGGGTGATGTCATCCGACAGAGGCTGTTCTGGATCCCCTCCCAGCCAGGGCTTGGAAAATTGGGGGCTGAAGGAGTCAGCCCCAGGGAGGAGAGGGGGCAGTGTGAGGAGCCTCCTGTCTTCAGATGGGAAGGGTTTGGCAGAGGCATGGAGAAGGGGCGGACTTTTTAGAGCTGGAAGGGGGGCTTTGTAAGAGTCTCATGCAAGGCTGGGCCCCTGGGCCTCACTTGGAGCCCCTGGCTGGGTCTGCTGGGGCTCTGGCAGCTCCCTGGGTCCCTGCCCCACCCTTGTCTCACACCTGCACCCCCTCCAACTACCACCTGGATGGACCCCTGGCTCCTGCCGGGTCCTGACTGCCAACTTAAACTTCTCAGCGAGGCTTTTGCCAAGACAGTCCCCTGCTTCAACACCTTTGGTGGGTCCCTGTGGCCTATAGAATAAAGGCCAAATTCAAGCTCAGACTTTCTTGACAATCTGAGCTCCCCAAGTTCTCTGACACACAATCCCCTGATCCAGGCAACATTCATCATTCAACACATATGTCTCGGGCTCCCACTGTGTGCCAGCCACGCTGTTCTATGAGGGTTCTTCCCTCGAAGCCTTTGCTTTAGCTGTTCCCCCTGCCTGGAATGACTTGCTTTCTACCAACCCCAACTCTCTCCAGCCATCTCTGCCCTCCAGAAGTCTCCTGATGACTCCAGTCATAGTGCTTGCTCCTGTCCTGTACAGGATTTTTTGGAGGGCACTGTTCCCCAACCAGATCATGTGCCTTAGATAAGAGTCGCCCTGATGAGAGTACATGCCCCAGGACTGGTGCCATAGGACATGGTACTGGACACAATAACTGCCTAAGAGTCATGATGCAAAAGCATAAAATTGGAGTCTGAGGGCCTGAGGTTCAGTCCTGCATTGCCCTTGCCAGCTCTGTGACCTTGGGGAGGATACTTAACCTCTCTGAGCTTTAGCTCCCTCATCTGTAAGCAGGAACAGAAACAGTACCTACCTCATGGGGTTGTTCTGAGCATGGTATGAGGTGGGAGATTTGGAGAGGAGGAGGAGGGGTTTAGGTTCCTCTGCAGCCTCAGAACCAGCAGGCAGCTCAGGGCAAGGGCCACAGGCACCACAAGAAGGGTGGCCGAGGCTGTGTCCCTGTAACATGCCCCTCTCAGACCCCGCCTCCTGGCAGCAGTGGGCTTGCCAGCTGGAGAGCCAGACCAGAGCCCCCAAGCCCTTTCTGGGGTGGGGAGGGGATACCAGACAAAGCAGCCCAAAGACCCTCATCTATAAGGATCTTGGCATAAGCGTCTACCTCTGAGTTTCCTGTTTCATCTAACTCTCCAACATTCCAGATGGGAAATCAAGGCCCAGAGAGACCTGGCGACTCACTCAAGACTCCAGCCCTTGACTCGGAGCCTGGCTGGTTCCCTCCCACCCCTGTCCATCACTGCCTCCCCTCAGCCTCTTACTGCAAACAGCTGGGCTCCTGCTGAGAAGCCCTGCAGTGGCCTCTGCCCCAGGCTCCCCACATTCTCCATGGTCCCCCACCCCTAAACTCTGAGCATCCCGCTAAGAACCCTCCAGTCACTCACAATTGGTTCCTCCCAGGCCGGACTTGGCCTGCCGGCTTCTCCACAGGCCCTTGGGCGGCCAGGCTATACGTTTGGTGAATAAAATGTATTGTTGTGGGCCAAGTGGGCTCTGGCTCACTGGCGCGTGGAGAGGGGAAAAAGGGACAGGAGCCCAGTAATTAGCTCAGGCCCAGGCCCTCGTCACAGGCAGCCATACGGATGACTGCAAGGGGCTTGGGACCGGCAAAGGGTCCTTCTGCCTGCCACCTTCTCCTCTGGTCCAGCCTGTCAGGATGCTCACCTTCCATTCCCTGCCCACAGCTGTGGGGGGAGGGGCCGGCCCAGCTCTCTCTGACCCGACCTTTCTGCTTTATCGCCCAATCTCCAAGCCTGAACCTCTGCTCTCAGGTTTGGGCTAGGAGAGGGGAGTCCAAGAGCACTCTCAGAGATGGAGGGGTTCCTAGAAAAGCCTTCTGAAAGTCCCACCCCTCTTTCTGATACCATCTCCCTCAGCAACCGAGAACCCTGCTATCCAGGTTTTCTGCAATTGTCCAATAAGACCAAAGACTAAAGGCAAGCCCCTGACCCCTGGCCCAGCTCTGCCCAGACACAGGGCACAGACCTAAGTCTCTGAGGGCCATCCAGGCAAGGCAGCCCAAAGCCTGGAAAGCCTCCTGAGGCCAGAGGCAGCTCCAAGCTCTGTATCCCTGGGGCACGGGAGCTGTGACCTCCGCCACAGTCACAGGACTCCCATCCCCTGCTGCAGATCCCCGGTGAGGACCACTGGAAAGCAGGCTCCTGCTCTTTGCCTCAGGTTACTGCCTGGAGTGAGGTTAAGAGTCTTTGGCTGGCCCATCTCACAGGGATGGCCAGCTGAGTTAAAGTTGAAGATAATAGTAGGGACACACTTTCTGTGTGCCAGGTTCCCTGTGGGGTAACATTGCATCCACTTTGGGAGGTTACATAACCCAGCCAAGGCAGCACAGCCAGGACGTGGCAGAGCTGGGATTCAAACTCACACACTCTGGGTCCAGAGTGTATTTGCTTAAAAACAGAGCTATGTGGTCATTGCCCATCAGAGGGCTTCAAGGCTGGTTCTGGGACCTAAACATGGCTGAAAGGCAAGCAGAGAATACAGCCAGCGGAGGGGCAAGAGAAAGCAGAGAGGACGTCTGACGAGCCAACAAAGGGTTGCTAAACATCTCAGGGAAGTACGTAGCAAGCGGCTGGCAGCACCGGCTCCCACGCACGGATGCCTGGGATACACATGTTCACACACATGCACTCTCATGCACACTGGGCGGTACCTGTCACGTCCTTTTTGGGAGACTCAGCCCAGCTGGAGAGCCACACTTCCGAGTCCCCGAGAGCAAGCAGCAGCAGGAGAGGAGAATCAGAGGAGAGAGAACCGTTAGGCAGGCTGGAGGTCCACCGGATAGTGGCTGCAGACGCCGCTTTGGGCCGCTGGCAGGCGGAAGGCGGGGGAGGGGAGGGGAGTGATTTCCTGGCCCTGGGCTGGCTGCTGGGCGTGGGCCGGAGTGATTACAGAGGCACTGGGACACAGCCGGCTGGGATGGGGATAATGAGCTGTCTGCCGAAACGCAGCATCCTCTGGAGCAGAGAAGCCCACACAACCCTTGCCTGGAACAGGGCCCAGGGGTTATTACTGCCCCGGTGAAGGCAGCCTGGGCCTTTCTCTCTGGCATGTGGGCAGCTGGCCCCATGGGGCTTGGTGTCTCTGAGGATCCTCACCAGGCCAGCAGGCTCAGCAGCTCGAACCTGGAACTTTCAACATCAGGGTTGGGGAGCCCAAGGCCAGTCTCCAGGCTTGGGGTACCACACCACTGGGTCTTGATGTCTTGTCCAGCTCTTACCCCAGCCCCACCCTCTGAGGAAGACACACAGACCCTGGCAGAATGGAAGGGAGCCTCATATTAGAGAATCTCACTCCTCAACTTCAACCCAGAAGCACAGGGACCTTTAGTGACCAGAAGAGATGAGGGGTCTATTCCAGGCTCAGAAGTCATGTCTGATTTGGCCTCAGTCTCCTCATCTGTGAAATGAGGTTAAAAGTTATCCTCCTGCCATGAGAAAGGAGCGAAGTCAAAACACCTAAAAGAACATATGATTGTGAGATGTGATATAGTAACATTTCAATGAGGCAGAAAGCACTTAGCCTAATCAACGGTGCGAACATTTCTAGAATATCAGAGGGTCAATAAACACTGACAGTCTATCCCTGGCATAGAGTGGCTCCTACTCCCCATGACAATCCCTTAAGGTGGGCATGCATTTTGTTGCCCCATTTTATAGGGGAGAAATCTGAATACAGCCAGGGGAAGTAACCAGCCCAAGTTCCCACAGGCACAGAGTGATCAAGCCAGAAATGGAACCAGGTCTGGGAACACCCTGGCTGGGGCTTTCTCTACCGAACTGCTCATCACTTCCAAAGGAGCACAGTGTTGGCTGTAGTGGGGAAAGGAAGGCGGAAATGTTGAGATGCAAGTCTGAGAGGCAAACCCTTCTATTGCCCGTCCAGCGCTGTCCAGGATTGCTGCCTGACCCAATGACAGAGAGTCATCATAACTCTAACAGCAGCAAGCATGTACATAGCACTTACTGAACCCCAAGCATCGTGCTGAGCACTTACGTAGAGCAACTCATTTATTTTTCATAATAAACCTACAATGATAAGGTACTCCCTTGATTTTACAGATGAGGACATGCGCCAGAAAGGTTAAGTAACTTGCTAACACAGCGTCCATCTCGGGTGGGGACACAGGCTTCAGGTGACCAGTTTGATGCCACTCACCATTTAAAGCACCTGACTCTCCCTTGCTCAGCAAGCTGCCTTCCAGTCGCAGGCTGGCTCCCCATGTAGAACTGGGAAGCCTGGTGGCCCTTCCAGTTTTCGTTCTAAACCACAGAGTAGGGCTCCGGTGGAGAGATTTAGCGAGGCATCTGGAGGGTGACTCTCTGGATTCAAATCCGGGCTCTGCCCCTTTGAGGAAGCTACTTAACCTCTCTGTCTCCTCACTTGTAAAAATCCATATTGAAATGATACATTTACTGTGAGGTTGCCGTGAGGATTAAGTGATGTAATATACAGTAAGTGCTCAGCACAGTGCCTAGTGTACAGTCAGCGCTCAATGGCTGTGAGCCTCCATTGGTGACATCTTCTGTGAGCTTGGTTCAATCAGCTCCGAGGTACCAGAAGAACCACATTCCTAGAGCTGCAAGGATAAGAACCAGATGGTGCTCCTATTGGATGCACCAAGAAAATGCTGGCACCCGGCGGAGATGCCTCCATAGACACCCCCAGGTACCAGGTCAGCTGGAATTGGGGGTAGAGGCACTGCACCCAAAGACAAACATTCTGTGGCCAGAGCCTCTCACCGGGCCTGGCAGCTGCAAGCCTCCTTGGAGATCAGGAGTTATGCTGGCCCTGCTCTCAAACCCCAGTAGGGCTGAGACAAGGCAGACGCACCTAGGTCCTCCGAGGCTTTAAGCTGGGTTGAGCAAGTGGATCTGAGTTCAGGGTGTGGGGCTTCATTGCCTGGTGCCACATGCTGCTGCTGGTGCCCCAGATATGGCCAGTTGGGCTGCTCCCCAGCAAGGCCGTGCCAGGCGCATCTGGCCCCACTCAGCCCTGTGCTGACTCAGCTAAGAGGTTACCCATCTCTCTCTCCATCTCGGCTGGCTTTGTTATCTTGTACACCTTCCTTTTTGGCTTCTTTTGGGTTTCTCAGAAGGAATCCTTTTGGGAAATGCTAACCTCTTTCAGTGAGCCAAGGGAAATTATTTGGCCTGGGCCTGGAGAAACCAGGAAGGGTGGTTGTGCTAGGACAGGAGTCTTTACAAACTTTTTCTGTACAGGGCCACATAGTCAATATTTAAGGTTTTGTGGGCCACGTGGTCTCTGTCCAAACTACTCAACCCTGTAAACGGGTGGTGTGCCAATAAAACTTTATTTACAAAACCACCTGGTGGGCTGGATGTAGCCTGTGAGCAGCGGTTTGTCAATCCCTAGGCTTGAAGATGAGGGCTGTCCGAGAGGAGGAGATGCCCCCAAACCCTAGGACAGGTCTTGGCTGCTGGGATGATTTTTTTTTTTCAAGAATTATTGGTTTGATGCACTTCCAGGCCCTTGGGGTTTGGGCATGTGGGCAGGCAGGGGGAATGGACAGGAAAAGATCCCTCAGCCTTTGGAAACTGAGCCCCTACTAAGTGTGGAAAAGCTTGAGCTCATGCCCACCCGCTTCATCCCCCAGACGCAGGCCTCCCCTTCTTTCTCCAAAGGAAAATGGGAAGCGGACCAGAAACGAGCCTGTCTTTTTAAAAGAAAGTCTTTTTAAAACATGATTTATTTCCCAGTCCCCTGGATCCACAGAATTAATCCAGTCCCACAGGCTCCCACTCGATTTTGCTCCCTTCTCTCCAGCCCACCCGAGCAAGCCCTCTCCCAGGGTGGGAAGGACCCCCCTCAGCCTCATTACAATGAACAGAGGCGAGCCCCTGGCTCACAAACCCCGACCCTCTGGCCAGGAGGCAGACAAGGTTGCTGGTTGCTGGCTCAGGGCTGGGAAAATGGAGAGACAGAGAGATGGGGTGAAGAAGCAAGAGGCAGGAGCAGCCAAATGAGCAGCTGCGACCGACACAAACCAACTGCTCCCTGCCCTCCCTGCTGTCTCTACCTCCCTTTCCTCTGGTGACAGAACCAAGGGCCCTACAGAGCAGGGTCGCAAGGCCTGGTGGAAAGCGAGGGCATCAAACTGGGAAACTATACCACTGGTTTTGCGGAGAACTAGCTATGTGACCTTGGGCGAGTGGCTTGACTTCTCTGGGCCTCGATGCTCACATCTGTAAAATCAAGCATTTGGGCCCACGGATCTCCAAGGTACTTCTTCGATGTTCTAGACTCTTCCAGCAGAAGCCTGCTAGTCTCCATTACACAAGTGCAACACAGTGGGAACGAGTCTTTCCAGAGAAACAGACCTCTTTTCCAGGGAAAACTACTTGAATGCATACTCAATATATGGAAACTCAAGTAAAAAAAAGCAAATAACTCAGGAGGACAGAAGGCAGAGAACTGGAGCAAGAATTTTTTTAAAATCTTGGTTTGTGTGCTTAGTCAGCATTTCAGCTTAGATTCTGGGCATTTAGCAAATCTCTGAGCCTCTTTTCCTTCTGTGAAATGGGGATTAAAATACCTCCCTTGTCTTCTTTGTAGGGTTGTTTTAAGAAATGGCCTAACCCTTGTGAAAGGTTTGGAAGGGGGACACAGAAGGGGATGAACTGATAGCAGCAAAACTGGTGACTAACAAAGTGTATGCCTGGAGATAGGAGGCATGGAGACAGGGTCCCTCTGTTGGCCATCCCCTGGTATTCACTCTTCGCCACAGCCATCCCTCCTGGCTTGTAAGACCAGCAAGAATCCAGGCCCAGAGAAAATCGGGTGCCTACAGTCCCGGCCTAACACAGCAACCTGGGGACACTTAGATGCTGAACCTGATGTGTGTCAGGCCCAGGTGATTATGAGAAATCAAAGACCAATACTACAGGTGCCCCTGACTTTAAGGAAGCTTCCCCCAAACACACATGTACCGCGCACTACATAAACACTACATAAAAAAACACCTGCTTAGACCTAAGTTAGGAAAGGGACTCCTATTGATGCGTAATAAGGTTTCTTTTAGCCTTGAGTAACTCCAGAGCAGTGAGAATTGGGTTCAATTTACCCAAATCCAGTCTCAAACATGTTTCCAGGAATCCTTCCATCCCTGGTGTAAAGCAAGTTCCACCCATCTGAACTAATAAATCCAGAGCGGGCTGCAAGCCCAGGTGGGAGAGACCGGCATGAGAACAGCCAACAGCACAAACTCCTCGGAGAATGAAAGCAAACCAAGGGCTCAGAGGGACCAGGGCAGGGTCACCGGCTTTATCAGCTTACACAGCCCCCGCCCTGGGCTCCAGGGAGGGGAGAAGCGGAGACCCTGCCAGGGGCCCTGGATGAAATGAATAAACTCCCCCACCCAACTTCTCCGTGTCCTTCCATTCTTCAACATCTCAGCGTGCATTCAAGACCTCTCCTTCTTTGGGAATTCTACTGTTATTACCTCACTAGTTTCTAAAGATCTGCTGTGTTTTAGTCTTTTCTTTCCTTTAGTACAACTAAACTTTGCACAGGGCTAGATTTCCTAGGTTTCCTACAGACTTCACGTTTCTTTTCCTTTTTGACTCGGCTACCAGGAAACTCAGCCGCTACTTTCAGGCCATTAACTAATTAGGGGCTGACAGCCACTGGCCCTGTTATTTAACAGTTAAAAAAAAAAAAAAGTAAGTAGAGCACATCTCATTGCAAGGATTGTACTGTCATAGGCACATAATAATTCAAATCTTTACAACAGCCCTATAAGGCTAACAGACCTGTTCAAAGAAGTGATTCCTTGACAAAGAAGTAGTTTGTCCTACATGATGTATTCACTTTAGAAGGCCTGAAATAGGTCATCATGCTCAGAGGTGCAACAGTGAAAGTGATATGAATGCCATCTGGGAAAAGCACGGATGGATTAAGATGGGTAGGACAGACAGCAAGCAGTTGTTCAAACATGACTTCCAATCACGTCACATGGGTGGAAGTTTGGACGTATATAAAACGGTAAGGTGTGTGTGTGAGCTGCTGCTCACGCGGGCAACACTATGCAGCTTGCTCCAGGGTGAGCAGCAGCCTCCAGCTTGTCATAAGCACTTAGGGCAAGAAAAAAATCATGGCCTTGGACTGGAGGAATGAGGGGTTAATGTTGCTTCAGCAGCAGCTCAGACCCCTGGTCCTGCATCCAACACTCCCAGCCTCCAGGGCAGTACTTACTCCAGGCGGGTGTGACCTGGGCAATGGCACAGAGACCCATCTTTGCTTGGTTTAATGCTCTTCTGTCCCCCATTTGAAATCTTTAATAATTTATGCACAAGAGGCCTCATAAATAACATAGCTGGTCCTGCCCAAGGCCTGAGGGTTCTGAGTCACAGAATTCTGAGCTAAGTAAATGGAAGTACTCAAGAAGAAATTTAGTATGGCTGAATTTCTGGTGGGTATTATCTGAAAGAAGGCAAATCCTAAGTGGGCCAACAGGCCATTGTTTGTCTCCAGGTCCCCTGCCCCGCAACATCTCTGGCTTCTTGTGGTAAACCAAAGGCTAGAAGGAGCATGTGGAGACTCAGGACCAGGGAGGGGAAGAAATTTGCCTAAGATCACGCCGTGAATGAGTGGCAGGGCTGGGACTAGAATAATTATCCCAGTTCCCACTTTCTTAACACTCATCCTAGGTACTGCGCCAAACATTTTATGAGCCCTATCTAATTTAATCCTTACAACAATCTGTATTGTACAGATGTAGAAAGTGAGGCTCGGGAAAGTTAAAGTTCTTCCCAAGGCCCCCACAGCAAGGAAGTGATGGGCCAGGCTTGAGCCCAGGCAGGCTGGCCGGGAACTGGGAACAAAGGGGCCTAAACAGGGAACTACATTCTCTGGATCCTCCCTGGCCATTGGCCAAGGGAGGCTCATTTATTTCTGCTGGGCTTCTCTTTGTAAATGCAGCCGTATTCCTATTCATTTTGCTTTCAGTCAGAAGGGGCCTGCCTCCTTCCCCAGGAGTTGCCTTTCCCAGAATCCAGAGTCCACATGGGGGCAGCCCAACCCGGGGTAGGAATGTACCGCTGACCCTCTGGCCACTCAGCTATGCAGTTATAGAACAGTCCGTTTCCCCTACTTAGGTGGGGTGGGGGCTGGGCTGGGTCTGGAGTCATTCCACAGCCCCTTAGGGACTAAGTGTAAGGGCACCAGCCTAGGCCAGGGTTGGGGCCAGCAGAGATAGCCCAGCTCAAGTGGGTGTGGGTGGAGTGGCCGAGGAAGCCCAGGCAGCATGCAGCTGCCCAGAGGGGACTATGCTGGCAGACGGTGGCACGAAGATCTTCTGTCGTCTTCCCTCCACCCTGCTGAAAAGGCCCGAAGCTTCCTGGTTAAAGACAGGTGCTGTGGTTAGTCAGAGGCGCCGTGGGCGGACAGAGGGGAGCTGGGTGGGGAGGCCGGCGGGGTTCTGAGCCTCCGCTTCCAGCAGCTGCTGCCTGACCCCACAGTAGCCCCTTGGGTTGAGGCTTCCCCCTCAGTTCTCAGGTTCTCCCCTCTCCCCATGCCGGGGTGTTGGTGTGCAGAGACAAGAGACAAACTCAACTCTGTTCAGAGTTCCAGGATCCCAGCCACCTTCCTCCCTGGGGTGGTCTGCCTTGGTGGTCCTCCCCCACTTGCTGAGATATCCCCCAGCCAAAGCTCGTATCTGTGGTGATGAGGCAGCAGCAGAAACAGGGGCCAGCAAAGCAGGATGGAGTGAACAGCCGCTGGGTCTCCAGCCCGCCAGCCCTTCCATCCATCTCCCTCCCTGGCTATCTCCATAAGAGCTGTGAATGAGTGATGGAGTCAACAGCAATGGCCCGCGCAGGACCCGGCATTGTCATCCTAGGACCACAACCAGTGGAAAGTCTTGTGTTCTCCAGATTGGACTCTTCCTATCAGACTATCAGTGGATCAACTGCCAACTATTTAATGAGCATCTATCATGTGCACAGCTGGGGGCCCCTGGCTATGACCAATGGACTCTCCACTGGCTATCTCCAAGCTTCAGAGACAGGGCACATGATCACAGACACTCTCTCAGGTGTTCCTGTCTGCGTCACGAGTCATGTTGTATGTTTGTACGTTTGTACATGGCTCCCTCATCAACCTGCCTGATGGCACTGTTGGAATTGCCACTTAAGTGCATCCTCATTTCCCAAGGCTGCCCAGACCCAACTGGAGGACAGGCTGGGTCCTGGGTGGGGATGAGTCCTGGGCTGAGTCCTGGAGGCCTCGCACTTGTAATTGGACCCCACCTTTGGGGCAGGGTTCACAATGCTTCACCTGACATCTGACTGGACACTGCCATTGACTGGAGCGGGATGGGGGTGGGAGGAGGGGGCAAGGGGTAGGGGCAGAGTTCACTCCTGAACTGAGGGTGCGGCTGACCCACTTTTCAAGGTTTGCCAGCCTCCCTCGTCTTGCCCTAGGCGGGATCTCTCTGTTGTTCACTGACTGTGTCACTGTTTCCAGAATGTCTGGTAAGTACTATAATCCTCACAAAGGTCTGGCACATAGTAGGTGCTTAATCAAAATTTGTTATGAGTCTCTCCAACCAGATCTGAAGTTCCTTCACAATCTTAACCCTGTTACCATCCTTGCAGCACCCCGAACACAGTAGGTGGTACCCAATAAATCCTCAGTGGCTGGTGGAAGGATGCACATTCATTGCACTTAGTCCCAAGGATTTCATGGGGAAACTGAGGCCTGGCTTACCCCACTGCCCTGGGGCATTCTTCATCTCCACGGCCCTGAACTCTCTCTAGTCCAGGGTTTGCCTCTTAAGCTACATGTAGTCCTTCTCAGGCTGGGGAAGACCCTGAGCCTAGCTAGTGCTGGGCAGAGTAGCTCACGGACAGGCCCCTGCACCTACCAGAACATCCCTGGAAGACTGCTGGCTTCCAGCATCTGCTATGAAGCCCCTTAAAGAGACTCAAAAAAATTTTTAAATCCATAATCAATATGATCTATGGCAAGATGGATGTTGTAGAAAATGAGAGTCTGAGCAAGAACAACTGGCTTACCTATAACGTCTGGTGGGACCGGGGCTCAGCAGGGCTCCGAGCAGCCCCCATGGTGTGTGCCGGCAGCCCCTGGACCTCTCCTCACCCCCATCCCTCTCCCACTCTGCATGGGCCGGGACCAATCCCCTGAGCGCTTAGAAGCCACGTGAACAGTGAGGTGAGTGTGTGCATACACAATCACTGCTGGGGAAATCCCCACTTCCGGCTGTCATGTGACCAAGCTATGCCCAGAAGGCCACACTGGGAGGGCCTGGGAGGGTCAGGAGTGTGTGAGCTCCCTGGAGAGCACAGAGTTAACCCTTTGGCACTACACCTCAGGGTCTCTGGCTAATGCAGGGCTTCCACCCGGGGAGGAAAGCCAGGAAGGAGACCCTGTGCTCAGAGGGCCATATCCTGGCTCACGACACAAGCGGGAAGGTGGGCGCACTCCTCCGCTCTTCACCTGTAATACGGACACGGGCTGCTCTTTCTATGTCAATTCTGGTTGCGCCATCAACCAAGGCAGAGACCCACTGGATGGAGATCCCTTCCCCAACGTAGACTCGTTTAGTCAGATAATTAAGGAGGACTTCCTAGTGCCAAGCTCCGGGCTGGGGAGCCATGGCCTTGGACTAGTTCAGTCAGGAGTCACGCCCTCCTTTCACAGGCGAGGATCTGTGTCCTTCGGGAGACCACTGGAAGCCAGATTCCTCCTAACAAGAGGGAAAGGGTCTTGGGGCAAGTTCTTTCCAATCCAGGCACATATTCTATAATATAGTTAAAAACTTTTTAAGCTTCAGCAACTTTAGTGAAAGAGTGGCCGTCTATAACAGCATCTCTAAAATAGCACTACCCTTTAGGTACTCCGGGGATGTGGACGGCATGCCTCAGCCCAGTTTAGAAGACCTGGCACGCTTGGACAGCTAATGCCGAGACTGACCAGCTGTCCTCTGCACAGCGGCCCCTCCCTCTTCTCCAGGCTGACTCATTTAAAAACCTCCGAGAACCATGGGTGGAAGCCTCGCTCAGCACCCCCAGGTAGGGCTGTGTGTCTCCTTCTACACCCATCATAGCACTTGGACGCTGCTCTAGTATCATGACTGTTTATTTTCCTACCTCCCCAACCTGACTGAGAGTCCTGAGGACAAGGATCTCAGTGGATCCGTCTGGGTGTGTCTGGGCTTCCACTGCAGGGCCTGGCGCAGAGGAAGTCTTCAGAACATCACTGGACAAATCTACACCACAGCCATGGCAGAGCAGTGAGGTCAGCTATAGGTCTGGCAGGAACCATCTAATCCTAGAAGGGAAGTCTAGTACCCGTGTCCAGTCAGAAACTTGCTTCCTATCCATTCGGCTCTCAAGGGTTCTCCCCCTGCCTCCAGGAGAGCTGCTGCTAGTGTTGACTGAGCCATGTGTTTAGAGCAGAGAGAGCAGCTGAGGTCATCGAGGAAGTTGGGGACAGGGCCCTCTGAATCAGAACCCTGTGATTAAACGCAAATGAGAACTGATGGAGGTGCTCTTGGCTCCAGGGAGGAACAGTGGCATGGCAGGGAGCTGACATGATCTGGGACAAGGGTTGCTTAAAATGTGCATGTTTGCAAGGTTTCCTCGGGGAATGTACAAAGAGAGCCTTGGTTTGGCCTCTTGTCACTAGCCTGTCATCACAGCTCTACAAGGACGTCACCCTCCTGCCAGGAGCAGTTAGGCACCCAACCCTGACCCAGAGTCAACCCTCGGGGAGTTTAAGGTGGTCCAGGGCTGAGCCGAGGAGACCCCGGATAAGGAGAAAGGCAGCCCCCAGATACCTGCTGAAGTTTCTTCTACAATACTGCACCCATGAGCCAGGAGCAGCGTTGGGAAAGGGAACACAGACATGGCTCTTCCTTCTGGGCACAGGGAAGGGAAGTGACTTTCTGTTTGAGGTGGCCCACTTTTCTTGGTACAAGACTCCAGATCCAACATTAACAAAATACATCTTCATCCCAGCTGCTGGGGGTCACACGTGGCAATGACAGGATCCAGGGGGCAATCCAAAAGAGTTGGGAAAACCAACTATTTTTTTCCCTGCAAACATCTAAGTTTCACTGAAACTTGGGAAAATTTTTCTTTGCCTTCACATTTCAAAACGGAGCAATTATAAAAATGCCACGAGCCAACTAAGTTACACACGCCACATTTCTGATTCTAAACAGAGTAACTTTAGATCAGAAAAAGGTGCTAAAGCAATAAGTAATGCGCATTTCCCCAAATCTTTGTTTTTCCATTGGCTTCATCATTACTGGAAATGTTGCCTCTTTTGTCACATGTCTGCAAACCAAAAAACCGAAGCAAGAAACAAGTAATTTTCTGGCTGAGGGCCACGGTGGGGAGCATTTCTTTGCTGGACCACAATCGGGTGTCTCCTCTTCCAAGGAGAAAACCTTATGGAAATAAAAGGCAGATGGAGTCTCATCACTGCCTTCTGATGAGGCGAGAAGGGAGGCCGGTGGCTGGGCAGGCCCCTTATATAGCCATGGTCCAGGGCCCCAAATAGTGGCCCAGTGTTCCCTGTCCTCTGAGTGGTCCCCCTTCCCCATGTTGGCACAGCCCCCCATCTTGGGAGACAACCGAATGCATCTGCATCTGACTAGCCCTGCTAGTCAACGTCCATCACCAGGGCCCCGATCCTTCTGCCACCTCACTGCCCATCTGCCCTGAACACTGCCGTCCACCCATGGATGACCCATCCAAAATGCAACCCTGGCTTGATCTCAGAATCACTGGGAGCCTGTCAAAAATGCCAGTTCCTGGGCGCCACCCCCAGAGGTGCTAATGCAGTCGGTCTGGGCAGGGCCTAAGAGGCTATATTTCAATGAGCAGGTGCAGGATTCTGAAGCAACCCCCCCTCCCACCTTTGCACATGCTGTTCTCTTCCAGACCACCTGCCTGCTTTCCTAGCAGGAGGAACTGGGTGATAGGAGTGAGGGGGCAGAGCGAAGCTAAACAGGGCTGAGGGAATCAAGGCTACCAGCTAGTTGCCTCCTTCCTGGGAGGGAGATAGGCGATTCCAGGATTTGGGGAGCCTGCCCCCTCACCCAGCCCTGCTTTGTGTGTCCATGCCAGTGAGGCAGGGGGGCTGCACTGCCTCTGGCCAGAGGAGTTGTGGCACAGACACACACGTGAGCAGCGCATTCACTTTCTCCATCACATCACTGCCACATGGGCTGGCTGTGGAACTGCCAATCAGCCTCCTTTCATTTCCAATTAGTTGGCTTTGAACTCCAGGGGTGACATCAGGCTGAGGACCTGGAGCCATGAAAATTATAAATTGTTTTAAAACACCAGCCTGGGCGCGATGAGCCAGAGGCGATGCCTTCATGAGACACGTTCGCTTTGGGAAGAGGCCGTTGGAGGGTGCCGGGGATAGCCTGACCATGTTGGATAAGCAGCTGAGCCTTTCTCATTGTGGGTGGGTGGCTTGGGCAGACAAGAGGGCCTTGGAAATTGCTTTGAAATTTGCTGATACAACTCTCCAAAGGCTTCCTTTCCAGACTCATCTCCTACCTCCCCTTCCCTAGCTCTTCACTCCTGCCCAGTTGGACACCTCCTTCCCTCAGACTTCCCAAACTCAGTCCAGCCTCCAAGTCTCTGCTCATGCACTCCCCCTCCCCCCGCCCCCCACACTTCATCAGGGGCACCTGCCCAACCCTCTGCTCGTCTCAGTCTCTTCCATCCTCCAGGACACATCTCCAGCCTCTCCCATCTTGGCTCGCCCCGCTTTTATGGGGCTCCCTTGGGTTGTGGATCACAACTCATCTTGCCTTGTGTTCATTGATAAATCCCTGACAAGGTCCTGCTTTCTCAGTTGAGCTGTGAGCTCCATGGGGCCAGAGGCCAGCAATCGCCTTAAGAGGAACGAAAGCCTCAGGGAAGCCTGCACTCCAGAGGGGAGTGAGTGAAGGCTGCTGCTGTCTGCTTTGTCTCTGTCTGTCTCCCTCTGTGGCTGGTGAGCAGAGCAGGCCTGGGGCCAAGAGAGAGGGGGCTCTGTTCTGTGTCCTCCTGGGGTACCACACTGGGGAAAGACGAGGCACTGGAGGTCTTGCAGAGCTTTCTCTGCTGCACAGTGGCCCTCATATCTCCGCCTCCTTCCAGGGCTTGTGGTAGTGTGATGAGCAGAACTCAGCGTCTGCCCACCCCTCACCTTGGGCAGGCAGCAGCCCCTCGGTTAGTTGCTTCACCCATAAAAGGAGGGGGGCAGAGTCGCTTTTTATATTAGCCAGTACTTACGGGAGGGTTTTGCTTTAAGCAAATCTACCTTATTAGAAACAAAATTCGCACAAAGAGAAATTATTGGGCCATTAGTTATATCCTGCAAAGGGGCCCTTTATCCAATTAGGAATCCCTGTGACCAATGGGTTCCTTCTAGAAACCTCAGAGGGGGCTCTCTTGGGGCAGGCCCCCTCTAGTCTATGGAAGCACCTGCTAGAGATCTTCAGAGCCCAAGTCCTGGTCACCTATGGGTCTCTTGGGCCTTGGCTCAGGAGGGAACAGACTGCAGTGGAAAGATGTTTGGATTAGAAGGACCAGATTCAAATCCAGTGTCTGCCTGGCTAGCTGCCTGGGCAAGTTCCTTAACCTATCTTTCCTGGTCTATAAAATGGGGACAAAACCACCTGCCCGGGTTGTTGTGAGGCTTTGTGAGATGATGCCACTGTGAGATGGTGTGCACTCCGCCTTCCCCCATCTGATTCCCCCTTCTGCCTCCTGGAGGAGGGCAAATGCCAAAGCCAGTGGGCTCTCCTGTCTGAGAGCTGGACACCCACGGTGCTGCCTCCTATCCATAATAAAAGTAGCTTAAACCTTAGTGAGTGTTTACTGAGAAAGGCACAGTGCTGGAGTTAAGACTTCACATATATTAACTTGTATTCAGGCCTCAAACAACCTCATGAAGTGCTATCATCATCTCACAGATGAGGAAACTGAGGCACAGGGAAGTTAAGGACTTAACCAATACTGCACAGATGGGAGAGCTGGGACGTGACACTAGGCATTCTGGCTCCGAGGTCTGTGTTCTTAACTCTATAGAATACTCCACAGTGGCCACGTCTAGGTCCCAACGCCTCTTGGGCCAAGCTCAGAGCTCACAGGATGGAAATAAATGCTTTAAGTGGGTCTTTTTACTCTCAAATGGAAGATAAGACCAACTTCTCCCCGCCTTTCAGAACCTATCAATAATTATAATAACAATGGCAGCTGCTATTATTGGGAACTTGCTATGGGCCAGGCCCTCTGCTAATTGAATCCTTACATTTAATCAAGGCAGGCACAGTTTTTACCCTCATTTTCCACATGTGGGGAATGAAGGTCAGAGGTCAACTAACTTGACAGTCATAGCAAACACATGGCAGAGGAGTTCAAACCCTGTCTGTCTGACGCCAAAATCTAAACTCTCACCTTTCAGCAAAACATGCTTCTCTTAGATGTAACTAAGGTAACGATGATCTCATTAACTCTGTCCAATAATGCAGGTTTTATGATCCCTAAAACGAAAGCTGCCCTGAGCTCACCAATTTTTCCAAGGAAAAGCATAAAGTAAACAGGATTTCACGAGGAACTTCAACACTTGCCCAAAAGAACAGTTGCAACACTCTTGAGCAACCTCATTTGCATTTAAACAAGCAGCAGCTCATCACAGGACTCTTGGGTGGGATAGAGCACCAGCCCCTCTCCCTGGCAACAACGCCAGGGCCAGGACCATCCTACAGGATCAGTGGCCTCCTGCGCCCTCTAGTGGCATAACTCAGAACTCCCCAGCTGTGGGCCCTGGAGAATGCAGCTTCCTAGCACAGAGAGCAACATTTCATCTTTTCAGGCCTGAAGTCTCCTCAGGACCCTTTAGTGGCTCTTCATCTCACTCACAATGAAAAGTCAAAATCCTTAAAATGGCCTGCAAGGCCCTCTGTGATCCTTGCTGCTTCCCCATCCCCTAGCTTCATCTTTGCTCTCACCTCCTATTACCTATTCTCCCTTCTTTTCCATCCCAGCCACAAGCCTCCCTACCTTGCCTCAAGGCATGCCAGGCCAGCATGCTCTCACCCCAGGGCCTTTGCACTTGCCATGCCCTTCGCCTGGGCTGTTCTTCCTCAGGTAACCACGTCGCTCCCTCTGTCTAATATACATTCTTATAAATACAGTTCATCACCCACAGCAGACTGCAAACTCTTCAAGGGCAAAAAGACACATTCCTGTAACCTCAACACCTGACACAGTACCTGGCATACAGCTGGTGCTCAATAAGATCAGCTGAAGTTTCTGGTCTCCAAGCAAGCCATGCTTGGTCCTTTTGTCCTACCTTTGCACAAGTACTCTCTTGATTACCAAAGCCCCCTACTCTTTGCCCCAACCAGAAAAATTCCTCCTCTCCCAGATAACATCCCTGATTTGCGGCCACAGTGACCTCTCCTTCCTGGATGGATCTGGGGGTCAGGTTGGCAGGTGATAGAAAGGGAGGAGTCAAGGATGACTTTTAGATGTTGGGCTTGAGCAACAGGGTGGATGGTGGGATGAGGAAGATGAGGGAAGGAGCAGAGATAAATCTGAGGCTACACTGTTTCTAAGGCCGCTGGTCCTGCCTCCTCCACAAGGCTGTAAGCTGCCTGAGAACTTTCTTCCTGGTGGTTCCACTCTCCCCAAGCCTGGCTTCAATTTCAAGTCTTGGCTCTGTGCTCAATAAAAGAAGCTGGGCCTTTGGGGACTAAAATATTGGAAGTGATGAACAGGGAACAGGATCCATTTTCTCTGTGCAAATGTCCCTGGCTGGAGAGACCCTGGGATGCTTCATGAGCTTCATGACTGGGCAGGGTGGAACCCTAAACTTGGACTGAAGTCTTCACTTTGCCACAGACTTTGGGCCACCACTCTCTCAGAGCCTCAGTTCTTCATTTGTAAAATGGGAATCCCACCTACCATGCAACGTGGCTCTGAGCAGCAAATGAGGAAACATATGTAAAGTTGCTAGCACACAGTAAATGCTCATTAAATAATAGTAGTAGCTAGCTCTTTGGGAGAGCTTTTCAGGTTTCAGGCCGTGTTCTTAGCATACTTATATATATATTAGTTTATCTAATCTTCATTATAACCATATGAGGTGTATGGTTAATCAGAGACACAAAACAGGGTTTTGTGAGGGGTGGCCAGTTAGCTCAGTTGGTTTAGAACGTAGTGCTCATAACACCAACGTTGTTGGTTCGATGCCCACACCCTCTAAAACTAGACTGAAACAACTACTTGATTGGAACTGATGGGTCTTGGAAAAATACACTGCTCCCCAATAAAAGAAACAACAACACAGGGTGTTGTGTGTACGAATTGGCTGACATGATTGCAGAGGCATGGTGAACCCCACATCTGATGTGGTAGGCTGGCAGGCTGAAGACTAGGGGAACAGCTGTAGTTCAAGTCCAAAGGAAATCTGCTGGCAAGATTCCTTCTTGCTCAGGGGAGGTCCATTCTTGTCCTATTAAGGCCTTCAACTGATCAGATGAGGCCAAACTCATATTATGGAAGGTAATCCGTTTTACTCAACATCCACTGATTCAAATGTTTGTTGTTGTTTTTTTTTTATAGCTGAGCTATCCTGCCACCTGTTGGTAGCTCAGCGTCAGCTCAGCTCGGGCCTAGAATCAAACTGGAGACCCTGTTGCTCAGAGCTCTCACTCTTGAGCGAGTTCTTAACCACCTCCATAGAAACATCCAGAATAATGCTTGACCAAATATCTGGGCACCATGGTCCAGCCCAGTTGACACATAAAATTAACCATTACAATGGGTATGAATATTATCCCTAATTTACAGAAGAGAGAACAGCCATAGAGATGGTAAGAAATCTGCCCAAGGTCTCAGAGGAGAAAAGCCAGGCTCTAAAATCCTGCTGTCTGGCTCCAGAGCTGGCACTTTTAACCATGACACTAAGTGGCCATTATCTTAAGCACGCCAGTGTAAATTAAATTCCTCCATCCATCCTTTTCCTGGCCTGAGAGTGGAAGGCAGGGAAACCGGGGAAGGTTTTCCCTGGGTGGGGCCCTGCGCTGCTTAAGAAGCAGCACAGAACCCAACCCTCAGAGACAGGTTGGAGGGACCCGAGGGGTTGTCTGGTGTAGCCCTTGACTTTACAGGGGGCAGCCAAGGCCCAGAGTTGAGAAGGGACTCACCCAGGGTCCCATGGCTTCAGAAAGTAATGATGATGATGGATAAACTTCTATAGTAGTTATTATGTGCTACATATGAGGTAAATACTATTGTCATCTTTGTTTTTAAAAAAATGAAGAAAGACAGAGAGGTTATGAAGCTTGCCTGAGATCACACAGGACCAGAATCTAAGGCCAGGATCAACTGCGACACTCCACCTCTGAGGCCCAGGACAAGTCTCTTGTTGAGGGGGATGTGACAGAACACAGTCCCAGGTTTGCTGCTCCCTCCCAGTTCTCCAACGTGGGGCTGTGACAGCCAGTGACAGCTGAGGTAATGCTGCAACTAACTCTTCAGGTTCATCAGGCAACTCACCCTCCTGGTCACCCGGCAAAAGCCCTCCTGCACCAGTGGGCAGGCACACCTGAGCTACCCCTGCCCGGCTGACAGGGGCGTGCACACACATCTCACCTCACAGTCACATACGCCCCAAGAAAGACACTACACAGACTCCAACCCACAACCAGATACTGCCCGACACACTGGCACACATACCCAACACCTATGCACCCAAACAAGTAGACATACCATCATGGCACCCAACTATGAAGACCCCCACAACCCCCACATAAACACACGCCCCCCCCAGTAAATAAACCAGGACATAACTTTCCACAACCCAGTAAACATACAAGCAAACACTTGTACACACAAAACATACGAACCCATACTCAAAAACACAGACACCATGCAATCACAACTACCCCCAATTCACATCCCATCCATCATGTGGGCACACATACCTCTAATGATCCAAAGTCAAGGCACTTGGACACAGATATCTCCCCACAGGGGCCATTAACGTGAGTCACGTGTTTATACACACTTCCCATATCCCCAAGGGCCAGACTCCGCGCCCCAGGTAGCTGCCCACCCCCATAACTCACCACCCTTGTAAGTAGGACAACACACATGCCTACACAGATAGCTCCAGTCCGTCCCGCCCCCACATCCGTACACACAGAACCCTAACTCCTAGGGACCACCCTCCCCCAAGCAACTTACACCCGCCCACACCCAGACGTTTGCCTAGCCCAGCCCTCCCCATCCGGAGAGAAGCCTCCGACCCCAGCCAACAGCGCCTAGCACACCGTGTGCCGGACTTGCCCCACCTCTCTCCCTTCTCCCCGTCTCCACACCCTTCAAAAACTCCCGGCCAATGCCAGGTGGGGTCTGCCCCCTCCCACCCGCGTCTCAGCTGCCACCACGCAAAGCCCCCACTCCCGCAGCAAGGAGAACCGCTCAGAGTTGGAGGAGGAGGCGGAGGTCTGCGCTGCAGGCGTTAAAAACTCAGTCACTCAAGTGCGACCCCCCTTTTTTTCAGTCCTGATGTCACCTTACTTCGGGGAAAAGCTCTGCCTCTCTATTAACCCTTCCATCACGCCGCACCGCGGGAAGGACCTATGGAGAAGTCACAGCAGTGCCCAGTAGTGGGCACCGCAGCCGGGGTGGGAGGAGGGGATGGATCGGCCACCAACGTTGTGGGGACTTAGGCCCTTCAGGAGACACCCCCACACTCCTCATGCACCCACACCCATCCCCACAGGGGAGAGTCTGAGGAACTGAGTGGGAGAAGGCGCAGGCAGCAGAGATCTTAGGGGCACAGGCTGGGCAGCGGGGCAACCGAAGGGACTACCCTGGCCCCGCAGGGCCAAAGGGCAAGCAGGCAAGACCACTCCCCCTCCCCACCCCACACACCCCGAAAGTCCTCCGCAGGGTCCAAGGGGCACGTGCACAAAGAGGGAGGGGAGGTCGAAGGGGAAAACGCCCGGAGGCTCCCTTACCTGATTTCCTCTTGGAACTGCCATAGTCCCTGAAAAAGAAGCAACAACAGATAGACATGGTTAGGGCTCGGCGGGGGCCCAGGTCGGGGCTGCAGGGTTGCGGCTGCAGGGCGCCCACAGGCGAGCTGCGGTGGGTGCCCGGCGCCGCTGCTCATGTGATCCCCGCTGCCGGGGAGCCGCGCGCTCCGCAGATGCACGCACAGCGCGCCGCGTCTGCCCGCAGGTCCCCAGGCAGCCCGGCCTCCGGGCACGATCCGCTGGTCCCGCCCCGCCCGCAGCCAGCACCCCGGACCCCGCCTTGCCCCGCCCCGGCCGCCCGACAGCCGAGGCTCATGGGCCGCTTGGGCCCTTTCCCAGGCACCATTCCCCACCCTAGGCGGATGCGGGAGGGTGAGGCAGGTTCCCGCGCACTTTGTAAATAGGGAAACTGAGGCCCTGGAGGGTGGTTGTTAGAACTCAAGCCCTGCCCGCGCTGGGACCCCGGTCCCCACCCTGCAGCGCTTCCCTCTCAATTCTTGGCATCGCTAGCTCATGCCCATTCAGCCTCTAAGTTACGACCGAAACGTCACGTTAACACCTCCTTAACGTGTCTTCCTCGACATCTTCCCCCTCTCCAAGTTGGTCCCCAAGTAATTGCATATTTGTGTGACCCTTTGATTAAAGTCTGCCCCCCCCCGCCCCAGGCCCAAGCTCCCTGAGGTCACACTGTAGCTTGTTCTCCTCCCCCCACCCCCATATTTCCCCTGGGCCTGGCATAGATGATGGCTAAACATTGGCTGTAGGCTGAATGTTGAACAGATCGGCTGGGGATTCAGTAGGGGTGAGAGAAGAGCATACTGCAGAGCTAACTGGGGGGGCCAGGAATAGGAGGAATGGAGGTTGAGCTCACTTCCGAGGAAGTGAGCACTGGGCTCAAATCTTGCAACTAGCAATAACTCAACACCTCTCAGCTCCATTGACCTGCCCTGGACTGCCCTAGCCTGGAGCCTGCCCTGCCCTCCAGCGGAGGATTTAACCCAGACTCAGGATCTGGCTGGTTCCCGCATCTTGCCTCCAGGTACCCTCCTGGCTTGCTCCAGGCTTTGGCCCCTCCCACCACCCTTCCATTCATCAGTCTAACCGGGAGCCTCAAAGGCCTCTAAAATGTTGGAGGTTCTGTTAAGTGCCAAGGAGACAGTGGCTGGGGATCTATCTGGAGACTAGAGAAAATGCCTGTCATCTCCCCTGGGGAATCAAAGGAAACACCATTCCTGAACTTTGGTAGAAGCCAACTGGCCAGCGAGGTCTGCCTGCTGGAAAGATGGACAGCAGATTCACAGGGAAGCTGTCAATTTCATGGAGACACAGAGATTCTGATTCTGGAGGTCTGGAGCCGGGGTGTGGGGGGTGGGTAGCCTGGGCTTTTGGGGATATTAGTTTAGCTCTAAGGTGATTCTCCTGCACAGCCAAGAGTGAGACCGCCCCCCCCCCCCCNGGGTAGCCTGGGCTTTTGGGGATATTAGTTTAGCTCTAAGGTGATTCTCCTGCACAGCCAAGAGTGAGACCGCCCCCCCCCCCACTTCCCTAGACTCCTATGTTTCCTAAAGCGTGGGCTCGGAACCCAGTGGAATTGAATGCTGGGGCTGAGGCCCAGGAACCTGCATTTCTGGTACCTTCCACCTATCCCCCTCCTGTTTGAGAACCCCCTTGGAATTCCATGCCTCTTTCCATCCTCACATCTACATGAAAAGGAAGGTCCTATCATCCCATTTTATAGATGAGGAAACAGGTTCAGCCACTGCTCAAGGTCACCCAACCAGGGGAAGGGCAGTGGTTTAGAAGCCCACTGACAGGCATGAAAACTGCAGTGTGGATTCCGTGGAGGACCTGGTGAATGTGTTGCCTGGGAAAGGATTAGGAAGGTGGGAGAGTTCCCACTTGCCCCTCCCCGCACCTGGCAGACCCTGGAAAGGCATGCTTCTCCCCTTGGGGCAGAAGGGAGACTGGGAGACACTGTGTCCCAGAGGCCTGGCTGTCCCCCTTGATGCTCATTGGTGGGGTGACTATGTTATTGCCCAGCAGACTGGCCACTCCCAGGGAGGGAATTCTTTTCTCAGGCCGTTTTTTGCAGAATGAGGCCTGGGGAAGGGCAGGGAAAGGAGGAGCTGCCCTTTCCGATACCTCCCTCCATTCCCCCCACCCCCCATCCTGCAGGAGAAGCCCTCTGGGCCTGGGACCAAAGTGGCCCACTGACCATCCCCTGGCTGCCAGTAGTTCAGACAGGGGGTGAATTCCTTGCAGTGATGGCCACCTTCTCCAGGTCTGTGCAGCTGCAGGCTGCCCAGGATTCTTTTTGAGCTTCTCAACAGCCCCAAGGGGGAAGCAGGCAGGTCATTATCCTGTGAAGGGTGCACACGGAGGCTGTGGAATAAGAGACATAATTCACAGGCGCTGAAAGCTGCCTCTGTGCTATGCTGGGTCAGCGACTGAGCCTGGTCCTTAAACGGGATCCTCTGGGCTCCACTCCAATCTACCTCACTGCCTGCCCCCTGGGCCAGTGTTGGCTGAGAACCTAGGGCCCATACAGCTTCCACCCCCTTTGCTACAACCCTGATATGTAGGCAGCAGTGGTGCCAAGGGGCGCTCCAATCCCCATACCATAATCTCCACCAGACCCCTAAGAAACATTTATGCTTAGTCAGAACAAGGTGCCGGCAGTGCCAAAGCAGCTTGGAGACAAATCTCCTGGGCTGGCCTGTCTTTCGACCAGAGCAGAGTCCTTCGCACCAGGGTTTTTGGACCCCTGCAGGCGGTGTGGTCCCCTATTTTACAGGTGAGGAGAGCAAAGCCTAGAGAAGCTTGACAACTTGTTCAAGGTCTTACAGTGAGTAGGTGAGGCTGGGATTGAGCACTAAGAACCCAGGCCTTGCTCTGGGGGGCTCAAGACAAGTCCCTAAGCACTGCCCCCTCCTGGAGCACGGGGTGCAGGAGAGGGAGGGGAATGCAAGGCCCTGGGGCCTGAGAAGCACGGGGTTAATGGAGTGGAGGCTGAGACCTGGAAGTTGGGCAGCTGGGCTCTGGCTGAATGGAGGGCATGGCAGGCACAGGAACCCTTCACAGCATCTGGCCTCCAGCCTCTTGGCAGTTTCCGGTTGGGCACCTTTTAGCAGAGCCCTCTAGTATTTTTAGCTGCTGAGAAGCAGCTTAGGTATCCAGTGGCTGGGACTGCCCCATCCCTCACATACCGCAGCAGAGAGAGAAGAGGGTAGGGTTCCCATCCTCTGGCACGCCCACCTCCTGCTGCCCTGCAACCAGTCCTGGCCTGGGCTGGACAGCCGGCCCTCTGTTGGGGTCCAGTTACCAAACAACTCAAGCTCGCCCTCCCCTCCCCGCTGCAGTTCTCACCCTGAGCTGGTGCTGACAGCCCCCACCCGCCAGTGATTCCACTATGGGTAGGTCACAGTCGAGCCCGCTTCTGACCTGCTGCTGAATCACTATCTCCCAGGGAGCCACCGGAAGGAGAAGGGAGGGCAGGCGAGGGCCAGCGTCTCCCTCTAGTGTCTCCAGAAGTTAATGTAATTAAAAAGGCCTCCCAGGCTGTGTCCTCACGAGGCTCTGTCAGGCCACTTGGCCTTCTCTGCAACTGGTCCAGGAGTGACAAAGACCATGGGTACAGTGACCCACCAAACCAGGACACGGGACTTCCAGGACTCAAACTGGGAAAGTCACAAACTGGGACAGCCTGTCACCCCGTGGTCCACAGGTCTGGCCTGCCGGGGAAGATGAGAGGAGTCCCTCCTACCCAGCACTGCCACTGCCCCATTTAAACAGGGCCTCCTGGGGCCTCTGCCTCCCCCCGCCCCTCCACATGACACACACAGTGCATCTCTTGGCCCTTCCTCACAGGATGAGGTTCTGAATGAGGTTCCTAGGGTGGTTCTGGAAGCCTACAGACTCCAGTTCAGCTCCCTGCTATTTGCTGGATGGTCACCTTGAGCTACCAGCTTCACCTCTTGAGCCTCTATTTTTCTATCTATAGGATGAGGATAATAAGCGGACCAACCCCTTAGGATGTGGGGAAGATGAAACGTACAGTACACATACAGGGGCTGGCACAGCGCCCAGCACAGAAAATGCAGCCTAACTTGTCTTTTTTATTATTCTTTCATACCTGAACCTGACTCCACCTCAGTTGCTACCCAAATGGCAAAGGCCTGTTTAAACTTGGGCCCTGCAGAGGCCCCTTAAACAAAAGGAAGGGGCTTCTTCTTAAGGACCTCACCGTGATGCTGGCAGCGCAGCCCCCAATAGGGGCAATTCCAGCCCCATTTTCAGCCATTTGGGGCTTTCACAGATACCAAAACAACCTGGGTCTTGGTCTAGCGCTGTCCATCCAGAAAAAGCCTGTTCCTGCACGCTGAACGTTTGATCCGTGCTCCTCTGGCAACAATCATATTTTAGGGTAACACTGACCCATAGGAATTGGTTGCCCTAGGCTCATTTATTGGGATGCATTTAACCTCCCAAGGAGGGGCCAACTCTCAGAGCCCTAAACCAAGAGATGCAAAGGGCCCAGTGTTTTCATGCTAATGACACCCCAAGGGTCATCTTCCCTTTTCTTCTTTTTTTCCCCCTTTCATTTCTCTTGGTGCTGTGTTCCTTCCCCAGATATTCTAGTGAAGGGGCTGGTGGTGGAGACAGCAAAGAGGGGGAGGCTGGAGGGAGCGGGTAAGAGAGGCATTTAACAATTCTTGTGTGCTGGCCACCTTGTGTGCACATTCCTCCCTACCCTCGGCCCTCTCTCTTGAAAATTCCAAGCAGACATTTGACCTCAGGGCTCTGAAGTAGGTAGAGGTGGTGTTAACCCATTTTATGGACAAGGAGACCGAGGTCCTGAAGGTTGAAGTGGCTTGCCCGGGCTTGTGAAGCTACAGTGACAGACTCGACCCAGAGTGCTCCCCACACTGAGGCCCAACAGGGATTGGGAGGCGCAAGCAGCAGGAGCAGGCTCTTGCTGGGGAAAGGAAACAGCCATCCTGCCCGTCAGAGTTCCCGGAGTGGGAGGCAAAGCCAGGAAGAGCCACTGAGGCAAAGGGACAAAGCAGGAAAGGAAGCCAGCCTGGCTGGGCCGGCTCTGTGGCAGGATGCTGAGTCCTGCTGGGTGAAATTCTGAGTGCTATAGGGCTTGTCCTCTGTTGCCTGCCACCCTGCTCCCCCCGCCCCCATTCTCACTCCCATCAGCGAGTGTCCTGGCAGACAAGACAGGCACGCACCAGCTTCCGGCCTGATGTTCTCACCCTCCTGTCTGCTGGCTGACATTGGCTGCTCGTCTCAGGGTGCCTGCCTGCAGGGCCCGCTGCCACTGGGAGCTGCTCAAGAGGCCAGGCAGCTCTGGCTGACCTTGACTGCTGAGTGGTCTCGGGGCGTGGGTGGTCCCTAGAATATGGGGGCTGGGAGACTTGGTATGCACCCCTGGCCAGGGGAGTGACCTGGACCCCTTGAGGCATGTCATGGTGATTTTGGCTGCTGCGATCAACCAACCAGCACTTTTTCAGCCCCCATTGTTGGCTATCCTGTGAAGACCTGTGCAGGCGCGCACACACACACACACACACACATGTGCTATGCTTCTGGCCTGAAAGATTGGGGTGACTGGGGGGACACAGCCACATAGCACAGTGAGAAAGCTAACGTTCTGAGACAACCTAAGTTGAGAGCCATAAGAGTGGAGGTAGTCCAAGTGCCGAGAAAAATCAGATCCCAGGGAAGTAGGGCATCCCAGGCAGCTTGCTGGAAGGGGAGCTTTGAAGGATCCACCAGGGGGGCTTGGCTCCATGGAGAGGGTAGAAAGGGGAAAGCTCTAGAAGCAGGAACAAGCGGCTCAAAGCAGAGGAATTGAGCTGCGGAGGGCAGGGCTCTGATGTCTAGCTGTGAATTCCTGAAGTTTCAGAATCAGGGAGCTATGTCAGGGCACGCTGGCGGAAGGGTTTTGTTAAGAAGCCAGGTAGACAGCTAGGGGGCGGGGCGGGAGAGAGGTTGTGACAAGTCTGGCACTGATGTCACCCCCGGGTTCTGGGCCTGGCTTTGCGCCTCAGTGGCTGGGTGACCAGGGCAAGCTGCTTCAAACTAGTGCTTTTCAAGTGACAGGCTGTCACCTATTAGTGAATTCTGCAATCAACTTAGTGTGTCCCAACAAGCATTTAAAAAAGAACAGATGGGGCTGGCCGAGTGGCATGTTGGTTGAGAGCTGGCTTGGGACGCCAGAGGGCCCTGGTTCAGATCCCATATATGAGGGCCAGTGACACTGCCCTCTACAGGTAAGATGCTGAACAACAGCTCAACCTGGAGCTGGGCTGCCGTGAGTCGCTGGCGACGGCGTAGGCTGCAGCCCCTGCTGCAGTCGGTTGCCATGGGCTAACGTGTGTAGCCAGCAGCCAGCATGAGCGGCCAGCAGCCACAGTGAGCGGCAGTCCAGAAGCCGGCGACTGATCTGCCTCGCCCGGGAAGAGCGCAATGATGGTGCCAACTTGGGCCAGTGAAGCAACGTCCTCCACAACTAAACTGAAAAACAAAACGACAGCAACTTGTCTGTTCCCCTTCCCCCAATTCCCCAATAAAAATCTTTAAAAAAAAAAAAAAAAGAACAGATGACATATCGAGTCACCCATAGTAAGTTCAAATATTGTTTCACGAAACTTTGGTTTCAGATCTCTTCCTACCCACCTGTCTGTGTCTCTGTATTGGATTGCAATGTAAAATTTCTTACAGTGATAGAAAAGGTTTTAAAAACACTGACAAATGCTTGGAACCTCAGTTTCCCCATCTAAAACGAGGCTGTTAATTCTCTGAGAAACCGATACAGCGAGACAGAGCATGTTGGTCCAGAAGCTGGTGGAGGAGGGTCTGAGCAAAGGGGCTGCAGGTCTGCTGAGGCTGAGAACGTGGCGGGGTTTTCCACCCTGCTTAGCTCCTAGTTGGGTTTTTGTTCTGGCTTTTGAGAGCCTTTGCACGGAATGGTCTCGAGGGGCAGCGACCTCCAGGAAAGACAGATGGAAGGGGCATGAATGCTGTGCTTTGCCCCTAATTGCGCCCTGATCTACACTGTGGAACTGAGAGCCCTTGTGTCCAACAAGAATCTGTCCTTTCTCCTCAGGAGCTGTGTTTTCCAGGGTTCTGAGAATGGGCCCCATTGTGACCATGTGGACAGTCCAGATAGGCCGGAATTCCTGCCCGGGGCAAAAAAGCTGAATTCCTGGGGAGGGTAGGGGTCTTAGCCACCTCCTCCCTTCCCCCCAGCCTATGTCCCAGAGTGGCCAATGCGATGGCTATGGCAGACCCCAGAAAGCCCCCAGGCATTGTGCTTATTTCCTGAACATCCCAAAGGATCTCTGCCATTGCTCCACCCACAGCAAAAGGACAAAGCGCTGTCTATCTGTCTCTTCTGACTTGACTCACCATTCTGGGCAAAGGCCCTGAGCGTGTCTGCAGCCCCGGGGCCAGCTCCACCATGTCCAGGCCTCAGAGCAGAGGGTTAAGAAGGTGGGTGGGGTGGAGCCTCATTCATCCACTTACCACTTCATGACACAGGCAAGCTGCTAACCTCTCTCTATGCCTTCAGGTGTCAAAGGGAATAAAAAGTTCCCGCCTTTGTTGTGGTTGGGGGATTACTTGGGATAATGGACGAAGCTCTTAGAATGGCATCTGGCACTTGAAGAGGACCCCCTCACAAGAGGGGCTAGATTGGGGGTGTGGATGGTGGCCACAATATAGTAAGTGCCGGCTGGCCCACCCTCATGGGTTTGGACTCGGGCTCTGTAGCCCACGGCGCCAACTCAGCACCATGAAAACAAATGGGACTGATTTCCCACCTGTGTGCACTCCAAGGCGTTCTACCCAGATAGTGACTGATAAGGAAAGGGGGATGTAGGCAGACAACAAAAGCTGGCTTCCTAGGGGGGAAACAAAGCCGTTTGGTCCACGGACCACAGAGTGCTGTGAACTCCCTGCAGGCTATCTGAGCTCCTGTGCTCTGCTCTGCCAGGCCACTCCTGGCTGCAGGGCTCCCTGGACTTCTGGGGCCTGCATGCCAGGTCTGGGAAACCACAGAAAAAGCAGTGACGAAATGTGGTGATAGGGTTCAACTATGAAGCCCTTGAAAAGAAGGGCAAAAGGGTCTTCCGTGTTTGGGGGCCTTTCCTGTCTCTCTCCAAGTCTGTTTGTCCATCCGTCCATCCATCCATCTATCCATCCATCCATCCAACCATCCATCCATCCATGTCTTATCTGAGGGGTTGCTGTCGCCCCAGCCTGTGTCTGAGCAGAAGAGTGATGGGAAACACAGTTCTGTTCTCACAGAACACACAGCTAGTTGGAGAGAAAAGACAAACACCCAGGAAAAGAAGCCACAGAAGTCACTTTGTGATTAGGGGCCCTACAGCCCAGTCAAAAGGATAAGTTGTACAGGAATTCCCAGGAAGAGGAAGTCAGAGTGGTCTGGGATGGTCGGGGAGGGCTGCCTAGGAGAAAGAGGGGGCACTGCAGCTGCCTTCGAAAGATGAATATTTAGAAACAGCAGAGGCAGGAAAGAGCTTTGGAGTGGAAGGGATGATGTGAGCAAAGGTGCACAGGCAGGACAGATGTGTGTGTGTGTGTG
>NW_017731378.1:5215465-5312677 GCF_001890085.2 Hipposideros armiger
CAGCAGAGGCAGGAAAGAGCTTTGGAGTGGAAGGGATGATGTGAGCAAAGGTGCACAGGCAGGACAGATGTGTGTGTGTGTGTGACAGATGGACAGACACCAGGGCCCCACTGCTGAGCAATCTCTGGTTGCTCCTTGGCTGCAGGCCCCTCACTCCCCAGCCTTGGCCTAATTTTGAGCTGGGGCAGGGCAGCTGGGAGCTTGGGTCCTGCTTCCCACGGAGGGCCCAGGAGTCTGTCCAGCTGTGCTTGTTCCAGCCTCGGCCTGCGTGGGAAAGGGTGCTTGGAGCAGGGCCCCAACTTTATCCCAGGCACCTAGCCCACCTGCCTGGGAGGGCCTGGGCTTCTGGAAGTCATGTGCTTGCCTCTTACTGTGAGAGAACCCTGCATCTCCCAGACTCTCCTGCATTGCTCCTCACAAATACACGAGCACTGAGCACCCAGACGCGCCAGACCTCGTGACATTTGCTTTTTCTGTGAGGCAGGTGCTTTAGGCCCATTTTACAGAAGAGGCTCAGACAGGTTAAGTAACTTGCCTGGTGCCACACAGCTAGCAATGGAACAGCAAGGCTGCAAACTCAGAGTCGTCTGTGCTTACAGCCACTAGATACAGCCTCCTGCCCTCTCTATTGTTTCACTGCCTTCCAAGGTTCAGCGAGGGGCACTCTGATTTTGATCCCCAATGGCAATGAGTGTCCCAATTCTGCCCCCAACACCTAGTGGTGCCTTACCTAGAGCTGCAATGGTCATCCATGAAAATGGCCTCTCTCTGCACTGTCAAGTGTGGTAGCCACCAGTCACTGTGGCTGCTGGGCACTTGAGATGTGGCTAGTGTGACCCAAGAACTGAATTTTTAATCCTCTTTAATTTTAATTAAAATTGTACTTTAAATAGCCACAGTGTATTATATTGGCTAGTGCATTGGACAACGAGGCTTTGACCAATGGCCTGAATTGGGTTAAAGGGAGAATGTGTGTGTATGTAGCTGCCTGGGTTCAAATCCCAGCTCTGCCAGACAGATTACTTAGGGTCTCTGTCTTAATTTCCATTCTGTAAAAAGAAGAGACCAATAGGACCCATCTAACTGGAGGATAAAACAGGTTAACACAGATGGAGTCCCTGGTGCGCAGTGAGGCTCCAAGCCTCCAGCCCACTCCTTTATCCGCACCTGCCAGTCACAGAGCTCTGCTGGCTTAACCCGCGGGGGTGGGGGGTGGGGGGTGGAGAAGCCCAAACTTGTAGGTGATATGAACCACTTGGGACAGGCTGGACAAGGCCTGGGGGCGGAGGGGCTGCTGGAGAGGGAGCTTGGAAAGGATGTGGGGAGACTAGTCTGGCTGGCCTCAGTGGGGTGGGCCAAGGCTTGGGGTGTCAGTTTTGAGATGAAGAAACAAACCCAGGCTCACAGGGGTAAAGCCACTTTGCCAAGACCATGGGGGTGGCGGGGGTGGGGTGGCAGGACTGCAGGGTTCAACTCCATCAGAATGACTGTTACTCCTTTCGCTTTTCCCAGGAATTCCCACTGCCGCCAGGCTCCCGGGCCTTGGCCCTCACGGATCCGAAGCGGCAGGAGTGACAGCCCAGCCTGGACCCTCCTCCTCGGGCTGGGCCAAGTGGCCCACATAATGAGGCTGCGCCACGAGAGGGCAGGCGGCCGCCACACTCTGCAGGGGGCGCTAGCAATGCAGGACCAAGGGGCTCTCTGCCCATGGCAGTCTGCCTAGGGAACTTGGGGGGCTTCTGGGCCAGCCTGGGCCCAGGGTAGGCTGGGGGCTACTCGGGGGTCTTCCAACTGGCTCCCTGAGCAGCATGTGTGAGAGACGGTCGAATGCGGCGGGCCAGTGTGGGGTCATGAGGCCTGGGGGATGGCAGCCCTCTCTGTACTTCAGTTTCCTTGACCGAAAAAAATGAGGGCACTGGACTGAGCCCCATCTGACTTCTGCAAAGAGGCCTCCAGCTCCAGGCCTCAGTCAGGCCCGTGTCCTTGCTGCAGGAGGGGCCATCTGGGAGCCCTGGGTACCGGCTTCCTGCCCCAGCCCCCCTCCAACCAGCCTTCTGTCAGCACTGGGCCGGCTCTCTTTTCTCTAGGTCAGCCCGACTCTAACTACAGCCAAGTCGCTGTTCACCAGGACACCCATTGCAGATGCCAGCAGGCCAGCCCTGGGCCACCACGTCCATCTTCCACTATGTAATAACAGCTGAGCTTCTGTCACCAAGAGGTCCCCTGAGGCCCTGGAACGGGCATGACCCCTCAAATCCCAGAGCATGGTGGGAAATGGGGAGGGGTAGAGGGGAGGGAGAGAGTGGGTCAGGCCTTGGTGGGAGTCATCACTGAGAAACTCCTCTCTCCCAAAGCTTGGGGGGGTTGGGGAGAGGCGCAGGGTCTTACTGCTGTCATTGCTCCTGCTACTATCGTTATTACTAATACTATAACTGACAAGGATGCTACCTTTTTCAATCATTTGCATCATAAAGGTACCAAACATCAGCTCATTTGATCCTCACAACACTCCTATGTGGCAGGTTCTCTTCTTTTCCCCATTTACAGAAGAGAAGTGGAGGGTCAGAGAGGGCATGTAACTTGCCCAAAGTAACACAGCCTGTGAATGACAGGGCAGGATCTGGGCCCAAGCTGCCTTAGTCTGGCACTCAAGTCATTTACCGTTTGTGGCTGATAAGGACGCCTGTAAAATCCAGACGATCAGCTAGGTTAGGAGTAGGTGGGGAAAGAGAAAGCTGAAACAAGGCAGACTCAGGGCTAGGAATACTAAAAGGCGCCACCCTGTTCTAGGTACTTTCTTAGGGAGGTCACAACTTCAGTGCTTTCTTCTCATTTTAACGGCTCCCCCCCCCCCCCCCACTCCAGAGCAGAAATTCTTCTGGGCTGCTTCTTGGAGGCTCTGCCCTTCAGTGACCCTTCAGAAGATACGTGGCTGGGTCTGCAGCCCAAGGACAGCCTGGATTCACCAGGAGCAGGCTTCACAGTCTCCAGGGAGGCTGTTTCTCTCAGTAGTTTTTGTAAATTCTGGGACAGTGATGCCGGGTCAATGCTGTCCTGGGTTCTGCGCCCCTGCAACTTTCTCTCCTTCCCCTCTTCAGCCCCCACCCCACCCCAAGGCCACTTCCCAGCACCCCACCACCACCACCACCAAGCCCAGCCTAGCACAGCACCCTGTCCACCTCTCCTTTGTAGCTTTTACCATTACTATTATGGCTGCTGTTTCTTCCCCTCCACTAGAGGCTCCCCGAGGCAGGAACTGTGACGTCTCCCCAGGGCGAGCACAGGGCTGGGCAGAATCGGGGTGTGCTGAATGAATGCACGAATGCCCTGACTACTGGCAGCCAGGCTCAGGGCGGTTCTGGGGCGGGGGCTGGCCACAGCTGCAGTGTTACCCTGAGCTGTCCTCCAGGCAGACCCTGGATCTCTGCCCTCCCTTCTGCCCAGCGGAAGTGCCACTACCTCCAGGAGGTCTTTCCTGATCATTACAGATGGGTCAGCAAACACGGAGGTCAATTGGTGTAAAATACAAAAGGGCTTGAGCAGCCTCTGATGACTCAGTGTGCTTCCTGTCCATTTATGAGGATGGCTTCAGCCTCCTGTGCTCCATCCTGTCTGTGACATCACCCAGGGTTGTCATGGAAACCACGTGGCATCACAGTGAGCCTGCATACTCTTGCTGACATCCTGCATCATTGTTTCACATGCGTCTCTCTCCTCCCCCAGCTGGGGTACAATGCCTCACCGCCTCCTTTGCCTGTCACCCCTGGGGGCCCAAGTCTGAGAACAAGGGCATGTGCGTGCCCACGAAGTGCTGACCATGTGCTTCATATACCTTATCTCAATTCTCTTGACCACTCCAAGAACAAGGCACTATCATAACCCCTGTTTTCCAGATCAGGAAAACATAGAGGCATAAAGAGTTTAACTCAACAGCCCAGTGGCAGAGCTGAGATTTGAACCCAGTGTTGGCTGACTCCTAAGTCCATGTTTAGAACCAACATGATCTCTCCTGTTTCTTTCTTGGCCTCCCACCCTGCAGACCTCCATGAACACCCCTTACCCCTCCCCCTGCCCACCCACCTCGGCTCCGAAGGCCCAACCACGCACTCACAAGCCCCCCTCAGCCCAGCCCTCTCCCTCCCTGTCTCTAACCCTCCCTCAGCATCCAAGACCAGGTGGGGGTTTGGCCCCCCCAGGCTGCCGTCCTTGCACAGCCCCAGTCCCCATGGGTCTCCCTCCCTCTCCAAGTCCCCTGCACGCCTGGCCTCAGCATCTCCCTTGGGTCTGCTTCACTACCTCGTCCCTGGTGCACTGGTCAGTCCCCACCTCCTGGGCAGAGGACCACCGGGGACTGGCCCTTCCAGGCAGGCCTTCCTGAGAGCTTCAAACCAGGGCCGACACCAGGCCTTGTGCAGATTCGCAGTCCCAGTCCACTCTCCTCATTCTTGTTACAGAAACTCAGGGCTTAGTGACAAAAGGCCTTGGCCCTGGAGCCCAGGCTGGAGTGGACCTTCCCTGTAGCTGCCAGGTTTTGTCCTGATTCCCTGCAGCACTCCTCTGTCCATTAATAAGCATTTGCTGAGCACCTATTATGTGCCAGGTGGCTCACCGAGTGAGTGACATACAACAGACTCATCCCCTGCCCAGGGGAGGACAATGAACAGGGGAATAAAGCAAATTGATTCAACTGGGCTAAGAGCTGTGAAGAAAAGGAAAAGGTTGCAGAGATGGAGAAAGAAAGGGCGGTTTCTCTTAAGAGGTGGGGATTAAAGGAGAGCCTGAGGCAGCTGGAAGGGCTGCAGTGGGCAGGGCAGGGGGAGGAGAAGGGAGGTGGGAGGCGCAGGCCACCTGGAAGCTCTTGGAAGTCATCCTAAGCACAGTGGAAAGCCATGAGAGTGTTAGCTTACACAGGCTTTTTGGAAAGCTCCCTCTGGCTGCTATCCGGAGGTAGACTGGAGGAGGGTGAAGGGAGAAAGAGAGCTGGAGGAAGAAAAAGCGGTCAGTGCATAACTGCCCCAGCACCCACCCTTGGGTGGGACAGCCCTGTAGCCCAGAGCTCTCTGCTGGCTCCCAAAGTTCCCTGCAGGATGCAGCCTCAGTAGCTGGTTGATAACGCACCACGTTGGCTGCCTTCCTCGCTCCCCCACTGGAATTTTCTGGTATCACCTCCCAAATAAACTGCCTGGGTTCAAATGTTCATTCCCAGATCTGCTTCTGGAGGATTCCAGACACCTACCTCTCCTCGTCTCTGGCCCACAGGACCTAGCACAGTGCCCAACACACAGTGGGGGCTTTATCCAGACATGCTGGGTGTGTGCCAATGTGGGGACAACCCGTGTCCTCTGGCTTCCGGAGACACGGCCTGCCTGTAGCCTGACAGGTCTCCATGCATCTCTGGCCACGTGAGACAGGCTCACAGCTGCCCTCTCCTGCTCGGGTTGGGGTTGGGCACGCCCAGTTATTAGCCTTTAATTCTCAGGCTTGGCAGGGACAGCCTCCTCTAATTGGGAGCCTGCCTCAACCTAATTAAATCAGACCTGACTGCAGTCCAGCTCCTGTTTCCCTGGCCATTTAGAGCAGCCGGCCCCTTCTCCCTGCCAGTCAGCCATGCAGGGCAGGGTTCAACTCTGCCCTTCCATGCACCAGCCCCTGGGATGCTCTGGAAATCCTCTGGGAAGGTTTCCGAGAGCCAGAAAGAGCACTGGACTTTGAGTAAAAAACCTGGTGCTAGTCTAGTTGCTCTGGGTGAATTCAGGCAAATCATGTCCTCCGGGCGACAGACCTCAGTGCACCTTGAGGGCTGGGCTGGAGGATCTAAGGAACGTTGGATTCTGAAGGCTGGGCTAACCTTCCCCTCCTGCCACTCAATGAGACGCAGTCAGAATGGGAGAGGCTGCTTTGATGGCTGCAGACACTGCAAACCCACGTAGCTGCAAGCTGCGTGGTGAATGTTGTGTGGGAGTTGGTGAGCTTGGCCTTTGGCTTCTCCTCCAGCACACATTAGCCCCTCAACAACAGCAAGAGTGATAGCAGGTCCCATTTATGATGAGCACGTGCCAGGCAGTGTGCTAAATACCTGAGGAGCTTTGATGAAGGCAGGAAAGGCAAAAGCCAGGCTCTCATGCCCGGGTTCTAGCTATCTGTGTCACAGCTTTGCAAGTCATGCAGCCCTAGGTCTGTAGCCTGCTCCCACTAGCCTTCCGAGATGCTCGGCGGAAAGTACGCATTGACGTTGGTGCAGCCTGCAGAGCCAAACTGTGTATGCACTTCCTGGAGGGTGGGGATGAAGTTCAAGGTGAACACCCAGTGGGCTATTGGAATCAATAGGCAGGGAAGGTGCCCACTGAAACGGGTCCTCGCCCCTCAGCCCTGGGTCCCCACCAATGGCCAGCCGACCTCAGAGCTGCACTGAGAAGGCCAGACAGGCCTCCCCCTGGGCTATTAGGCAATTTGTGCAGGGTTCATGCAGCTGGAACTACTAGAAATCAGAGATGGTACATGGATGGGCAAAAACTCAGTCCCCAGGAGGGCCGGCCAAGTGGCTCAGTTGGTTAAGAGCTCGCTCAAGAGTTTGAGCTCTAAGCAACAGCGGTTTGAGTCTCAGCCTGAGCTGAGCAGCCGCTGAGCTGCCAACAGGTGGCAGGATGGCTCAGCTAAAAAAACAACAACAACAAAAAAAAAACCCTTAGTCCCCAGGGACATATATTTCTTCTTACCAGGCAGGAGCTGAGGGGAGGGGTGTTAATGTGGTTCCTAAACTCTGGAGTTTGTGAAGAATTAAAAACTTCCCTCTGGGATCTTTTTAGGGGTGATGGAAAAGTTCTAAAATTAGATTGCAGTGATGGCTGCACAACTCTGTCAATTTACTAATAATCATTGGATTAATTGTACACTTGAAATCAGTGAATTTTGTATTATGTAAATTATGCCCCAATAAGGCTGTTTGGAAAAAATAAAGTCTCCCATGGCCCTAAGTACTGAGCCAGGCCTCATTCAAACAACCTTAGTAGCAAAAGCCTTGGGCTGTGGGGGTAGGTTCCCATGTTTATCACATGGGCCATGTGTTGGGGGTGTGTGGGGGGGACTTAAGGACTTACTCTGGGGCTGGGGTCACAGCTAAAACCAGGGCCAAGGCCAGGTCTCAGTCTGGTGAAGGGAGACCTGCTTTTTTTGGGTGCTTCCAGAACCAGCCTCCCTCACTGTGTCTGTCCTGTCAGGGAAGTTGGGCAGCAGTTCTCCTCAGAGGTCTGACCCCACAGCATCCGTTGAGCTTCTGAGGCTGGGGGAGGGGTGTCAGTGAGTGCACCCTGAACTGTCCCTGGTCTCCAGAGCCTTGTATGCTCTCAGGGATGTGGGCTGGTGAGAAGTCTGAACTCCCCTTAAAGAGATCCCCAAATGTGGAAAGTGCCCTGCCCCACCCCCTTGACCACAGAAACCATGGAGTCCTGATTTAATTAGTGTGTCCTTTGGTCAGATGAAGGGTGCCATCTTGCAATTTGGAGCAGTCACCCTGGCCATGGTCCCTGTGCTTCTCTTTATTACATCCCATGTCATCAGCTGGGTTGCAGACTTACAGTTGGAATCCAGCCTCCAACACTTACTAGCAGAGAGGTAACTCGACCAATCTGAGCCAAGCGTTCCTCAGATGCAAAAAGGAGGCAAGAACCTCACAGGATTGTACTGATGGTTGAACTACAATAGATCATGCTCAAGGGTCCAGCATAGCTTCCGGCAGTATCAGCTGAGTCTGCAGGCGCCTGCCAGGATGCTGGCAGCTGTAATGTCCAATGCTGCCACAAGGTGGAGCGAGATACATACAGATCTGCGGCTCGTGAAGTGACTCAAAGTTCTAGTGGTCCCTGAGCTCCAATCAACCTTAAGACCCGACTCACAGGGCTCAAAAAGGGGAAGGGGGGGGGTCACATGATCTCCAGAATGCTTGTCTCTTCCACATTTGACTGCTACTATGAATGTTTTCTGTTCCTACAGCCATCAGCCCCCATTCCAGACCCTGATTGTTACATGCTTCGACTACTGCAATAGCCAGCTGGTTCTGAAAAGATCGCAGAAATGTCAGAGCCAGGAGAGACCCCAGAAACCCTCAAATTCTTCCCCCTCACCTGATGCCGCAGTGTAGAAAGGATTAATGACTGTTCAAAGTCACCGGCTGGACACCGGATGCCCCAGGCCCATTTCTCTCAGCCCAACCCAAGCCAATACTCTCCCTCTCCAGGAAGACAGAATTTCTTTCAAGTCCTTAGAACTGCTGCAGACTGGGGGCCTCCCCTCTGAGCTGAGTGCCCTTCTCCCACTCCCCTTCAGGGGCTGGCCCCCGCCTCACGCTCAGCTTGAATGCCGCCTCTTCAGGGAAGCTTCCCTAACCACCTGACCAGGCCGGCCTGTTGCTGTGGATGATTGCCATTGGATCGGCAGCTGTTGTAAGACACATTTTACAGGTGAAGAAACTGAGGCCTTGGGCATTTGAATCTTTCCCAGGCCACACAGCAGGTAGGGGAGGAGCCAGGGTGCTCCCACAGCAGCGAGCCAGGCGCTGCCTGTGCTGTCTCTCTCCCCACAGACCACAGCTCTCCGTGGGCAGGGCTGAGCCATGTCTACTTCCATGGGCCCCATGCCTCACACCGAGAAAATGATCAACAATGCTTGCGCGGATGAACGCCTCCTGCCTGAAGGCCAACAGAGAAGGCCCTGGTCTAGGAGGCCAAAGACTTGAGTTCCAGGTGTTGCTCTGCCATAGCCTCCCTGTAGAGGGGGTAGCAAACCAAGGAACTGGTTACAATGGGGGGGGGGTAATTACAGGGCGGGGGAACTAAGGCTCCCCTTGCTCATGACAGAACAGCAGGGCAGGCCTCAGGGGCTCCAGCTGGCACCTCCAAAGGGAGCAAGGGAGTGGGCAGGTGGGAGCCTGGGGTACCTGTATACCACGACCATCTTCCCAGGGCTGAGGAGACACAGAAAGTACAAACCAGAGTACCCTTCCCTACTCTGCCACTGCCCTCCCACCCACGCTTGAGTGAGCTGAAGGTCCCGCGCCAGCCCTGAAAACAGAGCCGTCCTCTCGCCCCAGATGTGGCCCTCCCAGGCCTTTGCTCTCTGAGCTGGGACCAGGTGGGCGGATTAGCGTTGGCTTTCCTCCAGCTTGCTCACCCAGCACCACAGCGGGGCCCTCAGAAGTCCTTGGTCCTTGGAGCCGACACCTCTTTCAAGTGGGTTGGACACAGCTTCCCGTGGGCACCTTCCTCCCACCTGCCCATCCAGGTTAAAGGGGGCCGTGGCAGGGGGTGGGCAGGGTCTAGTTACATCAAGTTCTGTGCCATTCTGGACCCAAACCCCTCACTGTCCCATACACAGTCTCTATGTCCAGCTGGCTCTCTCTCCTGTCAGCATAAAGAGGCTATTTGTGCAGTTGCCAGAGGCAGAGGGGCTGCAAGGACAGTGTGGGTCATGTCCCTGGCTGGATGGGTGGTGGCTAGGACTGCTGGGTGTGGAGAACAGTCTGACGAGGATTCAGCAAAACATAGGATGGGTGGGTGGGCTCTCCCCTCCAATTCCCGAGCCACGCATCTCCTTGGGGGTGGGGGATAGGAACATGGATGTCCATAGCCAGTGGGGTGCCTGGTGGTGGAGGGCCAGCTTCCTCCGGCAGTCCACACTGACCCTGGGAAGAACTCCCAGAGCGGACATGGGCTCAGGGAGGTTCTGCCCAGCTCCTGTCTTCGGCAGGACCCAGTTCCTTTCAACCATCTTTTCTGAGCGGCCACTCTGCACCCAGGCCTGGGCTGATGGAGCAAAGAGGAAGAACAGAAAATTCCCGTTTACCGAGCAACTGTGAGGGCCTGGAGCTCTTGAGACCTTTATATGCATTAGGGCCCATGGACTCACGACTGTCCTGCCACGTGGGTGCTGTTGGCCCCTTTCACAGAGGGGGAAACTGAGATTTGAAGAGGTAAAGTGATTCATTCAAGGCCACCAGCAGAGCTGGGTGTTCTGATGGTTGTCTTTGGAGTTCGTTTAACGCAATTCAAAATTTCAACCTAGTAGTAGCTTTGGGTTCATCACAGCAGTCCCTGGCACATAGTAGGTGCTCAGTGAATACCTGCTGAGTGCAGGAAGGCTGCATCAGAGACTCTCTCTCCAGGGCTCGCCCCAGGACCTTCCATTTGCCTCTCAGGGAAGAAGGAAGAGTAGAGGGTAACTTGATTCAGTACCTACTATGTGCTCCACACATCATCTCATTTACCTCTCCTCAGCGCCCGGGCAGGTAGGTGTGACTTACAGAGAAGGAAAGGCTCCATCATCAACCCAAGGTCAAGGTTACGCTGCTCTCAGTAGGGGAGCCTGGGTCCTGAGCTCTGGAGTCAGGCTTCTGAGCCAGCCTGACCTAGAATTTGACCTGATGGAGGATGTGGGGGCTCCTCCCCAAATTCTCAGGGCCATCCTGGCAGCACGGCCACACCCCTTCTGTCTTCCTGCTGGGTCCCAAGGTAGGGCTGGGACCTGCTTTTCACAGGGGAGGGCAGCCATCGCCTTGATGCCCTTCTAGAATATTAAGTGGGAAGGGAGGCTGGGGAGACCTTGCAGAGGAATCCCTTTTCTTGGGTCTGACCTGTGCCCACCCCAGGCCCAGGGCAGCGCCTGCCCTCTGTCCTGATCCTTGGTTCCTGCAAACCTCACTCAGCACCCTCCAAGTCAGCTCCTGGGCCACCTTAACAGCCCAGACCCAAACCCGGTGTTCTCCCCTTGTGAGGTAGGACAGCCTCCCTCCCTTTCTTACTGGCCTGCCCAGGTGTCATGTAGACACAGCAGGTGGCAGGGGTGTTGGGGGTGGACCCCCCGGCCCCGACAGGAGCTGGTTCTTGGGCAGGCTGGGGCAGAGACAGCTCTGGCCTGGCTATGGGCCCATTTGCTTCTCACCCCAGGTCCTGCAGAACACTGGACCATTGTTCTACTCCACAAGAGGGTGGTTCTGTGGCCCTGGGGCTGAAGAACAAAAACCTGTTTAGCAAGGCTCTGTTCCTCCCATGCAATTTCAAGAATGTAACCAGGATCCTGGCTGGCTTCAGCAGGAAGAAATGAGCTGAAGAGACAGGCCCAGGCCTAGACCCAACAGTGGGTGGCAGGGAAAGGGACCCGTAGCCCACTATGTGCCACCAGGGCTGTTGTGCCAGGAAGCTGGCAGCAGGTCAACAAGCAGATGCTAAGTGTATGATGAGAGACAAACTCACCTACCCAGCCTTGGCCTTGGTGCTCCGCTCTGGAACATGGGGGGTCAAATCCTTGTGTGACCACCCTGACCAGGGGCTCAGGCTGAGAGCAAAGGGCCAACAACGGTCAGGAGTCAAAAGGAGGCTGCAGCTCTGGCCCTGTGGCTGCAAGTGGCAGGGGTGAAGGTGGACGGGGGCTAACACAGAGCCTCTTCCCGCTCTGCCTTCCCCACCCAGGGCTGCCACGATGATGACAGCAAGTGCTGACCTCGGGCAGTGCTGACCGCATGCCAGGTGTGTGCAAGCGCATTGTGTGTGCAAACGCGTCATACTCACAACAGCCCATGGGAACAGCCACTGTTATCCCCGCTCTACAGATAAGGAAACTGAGGCACAGAGAGGCGAGGCAGTGCTCGTCTCTGAACCCAGACCACCTAACTCCAGAGGAGTGGAGAGTGCTCGTCACTCTGCCCTCTTCAAGTTTTCATCTTGGTCAAGGACCCTGACTTGGTTTTGGTTCAGTCAACACTTACCAGGCGCCAGGCCCTGGGGGTACAGAGATGTGGGTCTCCCCTCTAAACAGGCCCATGTGGTATGGTCAGTGCCATTCCTGAGGCAGCCAGGCTGTGGGCTGTCGGGAGGGCTTCCTGAGGGCGGGGTAGGTGGGGAGGGGGGACCGGGGAGGAGAGTGCTCTGGGTGGAGGGAACAGCAGGGTATGGGCTGGGAGGCTGGGGACAGAAGGCTGCTGCACGCCTCTAACAGGCACATGAGAATGAATGGGTGGTCAGTGGGCTAGGGGGCTGCAGAGATGGAAAGGTGGGTCACAGGCTCTTGGGGGCCGCATGGAGTTGAACCTCTCCCTAATGGCCTGACCCTTCTCTAAAAGGAACTTATATCCCCCCAGGGTCTGCGGACAGGGCTCGCAGAGGTCCCTTTGAGAACCTTTAGGTTCATTATTTCAATAGGATGGGAATTTAAAGTTGAATCAAAGCAGGCATTTACTGGGTTATGTAGTTGATCAGGTTGTGAGTGTTGCCAGGCCAGCCTGGGCCTGCCTTAGCTCAGTGTGCCACCCAGGAAACCACATGGGAATCAGAGCAGAGGGACCCACTGCTTGGGGGCTCCTGTGCCTGTGGAAGCCAGGCCAGGTGACACCTGCTCCTCAGCCCAGTGGCCTAGTAGGCGGTTCTCAGGCACCCAAACACTGCAAAGCCGGGGAGAGCTGAGACATGTGGCCCCAGGACACTGTGCCAGGCAGGCGGGCCACGTGCACAGCTGGGGGTAACCTTGGGGTGCTGCAGGGGTGCTGAGTATGGCTTCCACAAGGCCACGCTCATCTGCTTGTCAGTGTTCATGTCCAGGACTGCCCAGGATTTGTCCTGCATGAATTCCCTCAAGCTCCCGGGGGTGTCTATCTCTCTCCTTCAGGATTTGGTGACCAGGGCTCTCACTACTGCAAGCCAGCCACACGCCTGACCTAGAATCCACACAGGAGAGGCTAAGAAGTGTCATCCTGGCTTCTCCTGCCCAGGTTTGGATCCTGGCCCTGCCACTTGCTGGGTGAGCTACTTAAGCTCTGAGCCTTGATCTGCTCTGTAAAATCACATCACAGTCTACCTCCCTGGAAGACTATAATGCAGCCTGAATGACATCAGTCATTCATTCAACAAATGTCTCCTGAGCACCTGCTCTGGGCACTGAGAATACAGTGTGAACAGAACAGGCACAAGTTCCTACCCTTCTGGAACCTGTATTCTAGTAGGAGGAGCTGACAACAACTGCGGTAAGCGAACAGGTCACCAGTGAGGTAGTGGTAAGTTCTATGAAGAAAGATCAAGCCAGGAAGGGGACAGCAAGTGCCAGGGGATTTGAAACAGGAAGGCCAGGACAGCCTCACTGGACAGCTATTCCGAGGAAAGATGAAAAGGAAGTGTGGGGAGGGGTCAAGGGGCTCTCCCAGGGAGGGGCCGAGTGTTCCAGGTGGAGGGAAGAGCCAGTGCAAAGGCCCTGAGGCAGGAACATGTCTGGTAGGTGTGAGAAAGGTGGCTGCAGCAGAGAAGGTAGGAGAACAGCAGGAGGGGCCACCAGAGGGGAGGGGAGGAGGCAGGCCAGTAGGCCTTGACTCTGAGTGACATGGTAGGCACGGAGACTCTTGAGCAGAGGGGTGACAAGATCTGATGCATATGTTTAAGTGATCATTCCTTCTACTGTGTGGAAATGGACCACAGGGAGTAAGGGCAGAAGCAGGGACCCCAGGCAGGCGGCCAGAATCCAGGTGAGAAAGAATAAAAGGGCATGGCCCGGGGTAGCAGCAGGGGAGATGGTGACATTGCTCACAGTCTGGATATATTCTGAAGGTGGCACCCGCAGGGAGTGCCGACGAGTTGAACAGAGGGGTGTGAAGGAAAGAGGTGAGTGTCGAATAATGCCAGGGTTTGGGGCCCGAGCCAGGGGCCCCAGAAGACCTCAGCATTGCTCACCTACAGCAATACATGTTGGCCAGTGTTAGTAGTTAGAGGAGAGGAGGACATGGCCTGCGAGCAACCTTCCTGGGGCAGTCACATGAGGAGGCGAACACCTGGACGACTCCGTGGCAGGCTCACTAAAGGTGTCTATAAAGAACGCCCTTTCTGTGCAGGGGGCCAGCGGTGTAGGAGAGCAACCGCCAGCAGTCGGGAGGTGGGCCCCACTCCCCACTTGAGGAAGTGAGGGGTGGCCTGGGATCAAAGCCGAGGGGCTCGGCCTGCCGCTTACCTCCCCACCAAGCCTGGGCTGTCAGGGGCCTTGCCTTCCCTGCAAGATGGAAAGGGACACGGTCCTCCCACCCCAGCCCCCGTGAATGCCCACGGCCCCTCCAGCAGCACACTTGAAAGAGGCCGGGGGTTATCTGTAAAATTCCAATTAAATCCACAGGCTTTGATAATTTGATAAGCCACTCCACAGTCGCCCCAGAGTCAAAATATGCTGTTACTTGATCCTGTGTTTATGTTTCAGGATGGAGGGGGGAGACCTGTGAAGGTGCAAGCAGCCCTAAGAGGGAAAGGATGCAGGCACCAGGCTGATAGATCATCAGCCTATCAGCCCAGGGTCACCTACAGGTCTGGGCTCGTATGGCAAGCACACTCTGCAGTGGAACACGAGTCTCTCTTGGCAGGTCCTGTAGGCCAAGTGGGGACAGGGGAGGAGAAGCCCTTCAGAACTATCTGGCCACAGCTAACCCTACTTCCTGAGCCTCAGGCCTGTCTCATGCTGGAAGGGCTCCTGTCCTCAGGCCATCTCTTGCCAGACCCATAACCACCTCAAGAAAAAGGCAGATAACACCATTGCCATGGTGATGTGGAGCCCAAATGCTTTACAACTCCTCGTGCAAAAGCCAGGCTGTGGTCTGCAGGGGTGAAGCGCGCACTAAGCCACATTCCATTCTGTTTCACGACCTTCCAGGAACAAAACTGTTGAGCACTTCCTATGTGTCAATGGCATCTGGCCAGGTACGCGTTACCTCTGTAAGCCCTCCTGACCACTCCATGAGTTCCACATTATCTCGTTTTAAGGATGGGAAACAGAAAGGCAGAGGGGCTGAGCAATGGTCAGCGATCACAGAGCCATGAGTGGCAGGCCCTGACCCCGGAGCCTGGCCCCACAAAGCTATGGCTGCTGCTTTGCCAACACATAACTGTCTCCCTGACCCTGGTTCCCACCATTCCTGGATGGTCTCCTGGAGACGGGCAAAAGGCTAACCTATTGCCCAATCGTGAGCAGGTCGAAACAGGACCAATTTATGTAGCTGACTGGCAGAGAGTGGGGTTTCAAGACACAAATCAAAGGCAGGGTCAGTCACGATCCCTCTCCCCTCCTGTAGGCACATGATCACATGTGAGTCCAGTGACAACCCTCCTGGAAAGGGGCATGTCTCTCCCCACAGAAGTAAGGCCATCCCAGCTGGGAAGTGGCAGAGTTGCGTGTGGACCTAGGGAAGCTGCTGCTGGTCTCAAGAGCTTTCCTCTGGCCCGGAAGAGTGAGGAAGAATGGCAAGGAGAGCACAGAGAGGGGGCACACAGGGGACACACTGAGAGGCATCGGGACCACAGTCTGGTCCTCTGGTTGCTCCCCAAACCAGGGAGGCAGGAGGAGTGGAAAGAATATGGGCTTCTGTTTGGCACCAGCCAATTGTGGGTTCAAGTCCCAGCTCCAGCGGTGAACCTGTTTCTTGATCTACAACGTGGGGATAAGGATGTAGGACGCCTGGTGCACACTCTCTCATGAGCCTGGCACACAGTAGGTATAGTGAGCGTGATGCTTCTCCCTCTGCTGAGAACACACATTCATATCTCATTTTGACATTTGCCAAGCTCCCGCCCGACCCTCATGTCACTTGAGTTTCACAGACAATCCTTGGAGGTGGCGTGATCAGGGGTCAGTCACTATCCCTTTGCACAGATGAGAAAAGAGAGGCTTAGGGAGTGACCTGCCTTGAAGTCGTGTGTCTAATAAGCAGCAGAGTTAGGCTATGAAGTCAAGATGGTGCGCCTTCTACCTGGTGGTTTTCAACTACTCCACCCTGAACCAAATCACTGATGAGCGTCTGATGGTTCCCAGCTTTTGCAGCTTTTGTTTCTTAATCCTGTGGCAGCCAGCAAGGGAGACAGCCTTTGTCAGGCCAGGTGAGCCTCTGGGCCAGATAATGCTTTTTCTGCCCTCAAAGGGCCCACGCCATTTTAGGCTGTCTTACAGCATGGGTGAAAAGAGAAAGGCCCTTTAGGCAGGACTGCCACGTGTGGGTGGGCACGCTGTGCACTTTACAACCGCTGTGGGCACCATGCACAGAAAATGCCGCATGAGCGGCACCCCTGGAGCTGTGCAACCCATACCCTTGTCGTCAGGTTTTCTCCTCCCCACCACCAGACGGCCCCTGCCTCTCCCTACCTGCCCCAGACAATTCCTCTGTACTATTCTTTCCCTTCCCTCTGTAATACCCATCCCACCTGCCTCTCTCTTGGTGCCATCCTGGTACTTTAAGGTTTCAGGGGGAACAGAGCTATGGAGTGAGGTGACCAGTTAGCATCCCCTTCAAGTCTTCTCCCCAATCCTCTCCCATTCCCAACACACTTCCCTGGCTGCCTGCTTCTGCTCAGCAACTCCTGGGTGGAAACCAGATTTTTCTCTCCATGGAGAACCCACTCTAGGGTGTGTAGGTGAGAGAACCGTTCTGAGCAAGAGAGGGTGGCCATCAGGATGGAGTTTGGTCATGTGCGTGAGAAGCCAGCACGACTAGGGGTGTCATCTTGACCACCAGGCCCAGAGTATCCTGCATCCAGTGAGAAAAAAGACCTGCTTGGTTCCACATTTCTCTCCAAAACATGGAAACAGCAGGCAGCCCTGAGCCACTAGGAATCAGAAATTCAGGTTCAAGTCTGACACTTGTCACATACCCATCCAGCTGTAAGGCTTTGGGAAAATCACCTAACTTCACTGGGACTCAGTTTCCTCTTCTATAAATAGGGCTACTAATGTCTGTCATAATATGCCACAGGTAAAAGCTATTTGGTAACACTCCACGCACATCCATTGTTAGTTTTTATGAAGATTGTAAGACCTGTTGCAGCAGCTCAGGACTGCCGAGTTATTCAGCGAGTGAGTTTCCGGCCAGAGCAGTACAGGTCCCTCTAGGCCTGTATTTCAGGTGGGAGCTTGGTAGCATCAACAATCAAGGGCAATGACTGCTAAGCCTGGGCATGTGAATGGCATGACCATTATATTTTCTGTTATTGCATCTGCTCCTTACAATAAACTATGAGTTAGAAAGTTTGTAGGAAAACCTGCTCCCCAGATGCAGAGACATCCTCACTTGCAAACCTTGGGATAAAGGGAAATGAGGAGCAAACTTTGGCAACAGGAGTCTGGGAAATGGTCCCCAATACTCTGGCCCATCTTGGCTTCGCCTGGGTGGCCTTGCCAGCTCTCCCTCTTGTGTCCCCACATCCCGACCTGCGGGCTGGACTCAGCGTTAGCTCACACCTGCTGAGCACACAGGAGACGCCAGAGCTCCCACTTACTCTTTTGGGGGGTTGACATCCTCTGGTCGGGCCTCAAAGAACCGAAAAACTTCATCACACTGTGAAATGTGAGGAGGCAGCCGGACAAGCGCCTGTGGAAAGACAAGAAGAAAGGATATTAGGCCTAATGAAACGGGAACCAGGAAAACCAAAAGCAGGGTCAACTGGGGCCGTGATGGGAGAGGCTCAAAATCTGTGCTGTGAAAGATAGTTAATAGCTACCTTCCCGCCCAACCAGGCAACTAATCAACAAATTAACCAATCAGCTAACTACTGAAATAACTCCCCATCTGTCCATCCGTCTGTCTGTCCATCCATCCATCCCATCAACTAACTAACCAGCCAATAATCACAAACCAACCAGTCAACCAATAAAAATAACTAGCTAATCAGTCAACCAATCAACTTATCAATCATCTAGCCAAGGGCCAGCCGAGTGGCGCGGTGGTTAAGAGCTGGCTTGGGATGCCAGAGGGCCCCGGTTCGGATCCCACATATGAGTGCCAGTGACACTGCCCTCCACAGCTAAGATGCTAACCAACAGCTCAACCTGGAGCTGGGCTGCCGTGAGTCGCCGGAGACGGCGTAGGCTGCAGCCCCTGTGGCAGTGGGTTGCCACGGGCTACCGTGTGTAGCCAGCAGCCAGCATGAGTGGCTGTCCAGAAGCCAGTGACTGATCTGCCTCGCCCGGGAAGAGTGCAATGATGGTGCCAACTTGGGCCAGTGAAGCAACGTCCTCCACAACCAGACTGAAGAACAAAAGGACAGCAACTTGTCTGTTCCCCTTCCCCCCAATTCCCCAGTGCTGTTCCCATCCCCCAATTCCCCAATAAAAAAATCTTAAAAAAAAAAAATCATCCAGGCAACAATTCAACCAAGCAAGCAACCAACCATCCAACTAGCCAGTCAACCAACTAAACAACCAGCCAATCAAATGAAAAACAATAACCATTGAACCCTAGGTCCCAGGGCCCTCAGGAACTACTAATTTTTCATGAACCCTGTAAGAATTCCCTTTTGCCCCCAGAGTAAGTCCAAGATCCTTAGCCTGACAACCCAAGGTCTTATCCTACCAGGCTTGTCTCCCACTAGCCACACCCTAGCTGCACCAGATACTCACAGTCCCCAAACACTGACTGCACAATTAACCATTTATCAACATGTTGATAATTCTACCAAAAACAACAGGGTGCTACCACAGACTTTGAGAGAACCTAGGAAGTTTAAAAGGGAGGGGGCGGGGTTAGACTCTTTGAAGCTAAATTCTGAAGGATGGGTAAGATTTAACTGGTCAAAGTAGGTGAGGCGATCAAGCATGGCGGTTCCAGGAGCTGAATGGGGTCAGTGTGGCCTGAGAGCACTGAGCCAGGGAGAGGGGGCAGGGCCTGATCTAGCAGGGTCTTATTTAGGCTCAGTTGAGGGTGCCTTGAGGGACAGTACAAGCTGAAGGGTGTAGAAAGGCTTCTTTGAGGAGTGGGCATGAGCTAGGTTAAAGGGATTTGCAGGGCTTGGACAGAGAGAGGAGTGCTCATCCTATGAGGGGTAACTGTCCAGCGAGGGGTGTGGGCCAGCTATGAGCTTGTTGTCCAGCAAGGACTGAGAGTCTGTTGTCAGAAAGTGAGGGACTAGGGTCAGACAATGGTCAGAGTTCCTGCTGCATGCCAGCACAAACTCCACACCTTGCAGCCCCGGGCCCACGGGACCCTTGACCTGGTCCAGATCAATATGGAGGGGTGGGGGGATAGGATGAGGCCAGGTGGAACCCTGCTTCCTGGGCCCCTCAATTCAGTATGGAGAGAAAACACTGGAATGATCCTTTGGTCCAAACAGACAGGAGAGGTCACTGCCAAAGCTGGGCTAAGGGACAGGGCCAAGGCAACTCTGGGCTGGAGACAGGAGAAGGAAGAGGAAAAGCCAGGACTGTGGGAGTGTGACGAACTGCTGATAAAGTGGTCAGTCAGACAGGATCCTGTGATGAGCCGGTGTCTGCCCAGCCCCATCCACCAGGGCTGCTTTGCGTGCAGTGATCTGATCCAGTGGTTCCCCTGTGCCAAGCATGCTGGGGCCTCCCTGTATGTGGTCACTGGGACCCCTCATGATGAGATCATCAGGGCAGATCTCATCCACATGTTACAGATTTGGGGACAGAGGCTCAGGGAGGCCATGTGGCCCGCCCACAGGCCCGTCAAGGGTGGGAAAGACCATGCTAGAAGGTAAGCGCCACGTGGGCAGGGATTCTAGTCTGATCTGTTGACTGCTGTGTCTCCAGATCCTAGAAGAGTGCCGGGCACAGAGCAGCCACTCAATAAGTATTTGTCTGAATAAATGAATGGATGAGTGAGTGAATGAATGAATGATTGAATGAATGAATGAGTGAATGAATGAGTGAGTGAATGAATGAATAAGGGTTTGAGTATGTAGAAGCTCATTATCCGATAGTAGTGTGACAATAATGGGGTAAAGCACACGTGGTCTTGGGTTGCATCAACAAAATTATCATGTTGAGCAAGAAGAAGTGACAGTTTAATTCTTCTGTGAGCTGGTCGGGTAACAATTCAAGTGTGGCATTGAGCACTAGGTGTCCTACCATAATGGGCCTTCTTGATGCCAAACCCACACTCGGGCAAGATGAGACAAGATCCTACCACTGCAGATAAGACAACACTATGCAACTCCCAGCTGATGCTTCTAGAGCCCGTGGCTTTTCAAGGGTCTCTAACAGATCACAGCATCATGAATAGCCAGGAAACAGAAAAGAAGGGACATGAACATTTAATGAGCAACTACCATGTGTCAGGCACTGTCCTAGCACCCTACTCTCCAATTATCTGACAAACAGTGAGGGCTTTTCAGTGTGTGCCTGACACAGCTGTGCCCTAGTGTCACAGGGCTGAGCCAGACACAGCCCTTGACCTTGCAAGAGCACATCTGATGATGTGTTGCCCCGTTTTGTCCTGGAGCTAGACATCGTTGCCTCTGTTTATGATGGGGACACTGAGGCTGATGGGGGATGAACCACAACTAAAGTCAGTGGCAGAATGAAGACCTGTGCTCAGAAGGATGGGTGGAACTTGCCCCACAATGTTTGAGATTTCATTTAACACACATGGTATGTGCTGTTTTCTTCCCCAGGAAGGGTAGAAGGAAAAGGGAAAGAAAAGCTGAGGAAGAAGAGAAGGAAAGAGAGACAGAGAGGGTAGGGGAGAGAAAGAAAGACAGAGATGGAGGGAGGGAGACAAAGAGATAGAAACAGAGACAGAAAGACAGAGAGATGGAAAGAGAGAGACAGAGATGGAGACAGATACAGAGAGACAGCTATACAGAGAGAGACAGAGACAGAGAGACAGAGACAAATAGAGGAAGATGGAAGGAGAGACAGAGACAGAAGTGGAAATCCAGCACGTGCAGAGCAAGTGCTCCTGGCAGGAGGCAGAAGAGCCCATTACCAGGGACCCAGGCTGTGTACTGAGTCGCTGTCAGGGTGACCTCCCTGAAAGGGACAGGGAGGGAATGCAGGGCAGGTTTCCAGCAGGCCCAGAGTGCTAGCATCCTCTTAGCTCAGCGCACTGTCACCCACCCAGGCGCAGACCCGGGTCGGGCCACAGATCACCCAGCACCAGTGGTGAACACAGGCGCTCTTCAAAGACCGGCATTCCGGGGGCAGAGGACGCGTGGGCTGTGAGGGCTTCAGACAAAGGGGCCTTCTAGTTGAACCACCACGGCATCTTTATTTAACAGGGAGCCTGAGGGGAGCTGCCTTGAGGGCTCGTCCTGAATTCAGGCTGACAAGAGGCTCTCAGCTCAGAGCTGCTTCCATCAGAGCTGCTGCCAAGCCCAGCTCTGGCCAAAATCATTTGGCAGGAGAGCTGAGTGCTGAGCAGTCAGTCCTGGAGGCCTGGGCTGGGGACAACTGCCAGAGCTGGGGAACCCCCACACCCAGCCATTCTCAGAGGAGCAGGTGGGGGCCAATACGTGTTGGGCACCATCCCTGGCGCAGGCCTAAAATTCTGCCATTGGAAATTCCAGATGCATGCCATGAGGTTAAGCCAGGGCCTGCGGCCAGGTAGGTACGGGTTTGAGTCCCGGCTCTGCCATTCACAGGTTGTATGACACTGAATGTGTTAACTTCCCTCTCTGAGCTCAGTGCAATGGGTTTGATATGTCACCTACCTGTTAGGAGGTTAAAGTGTGGTCATCAATATGAGGAGCCTAGCACAGTGCCTGGCACCCAGTAAACAGTAAGTATTAGCCGTTACACTATGGTCTTCATTGTCATTATTCTGTAGGTGAAAGCAATGATTCATACAAGAAAGAACACTGGAAGGGGAGTCAGGAGACCTCAACTCTAGTTCCAATTCTCTGGTTGTTTCTTCTAGGATAAAATAGACTAGCTCTAGATTCTTAAACGATAGCTCCTGGAACACCTGTTTGATGAGGTAAAAGAAGTTCTGTGGGCCCATGTGAAAGGGTGTCTTGTAGAGTCCCATCTTGGTCTTCAGATCGCCATGTTCATTAGCATAGCAAAGGCCCTGAGAAGTCCTGCAGGAAAGAAACCTGTAGAGCCTTTTTTTGGGGCCAGCATTTATTAATAATAATGACATCCTGGGGGACTGACTCATTTAATCATCACATTAACTCCAAGAGCCGGGCATGACTATGATTCCAATTTTACATAAGAAGAAACTAAAGCACAAAGAGGTAAGTCATTTCCAAGACCACACAGCTAGTAAGTGGCAAGATTTTGAATCAGGTAATCTAGTTCAGAGCCTATGCTCAGTCTGATCTAAGAAAATGTACTGCCTCTGACATTACCCACAAGCTGGTTTTCCAAACAATTCTTAGCTGACAGCCGGTGGAACACAGATGCGACAAATCCAGGCTAGAGACATTCTGAAGTTTTTTCCACCTCTAACAATCGATAGCCCCAGGACTGTAAATAGCACCATTATTAGTGAATTCAGTGTCAGATCTATCCATCAATCTCACTGACTCAGGTGAGGTTGGAGGGTCCCAAAGACCCCTAGGTGGGAAAAGGGCTGGAACGAGCATGACCTCAGCATCTCGGGAGGGGCCACTGCCTCGCAGGGCTGCTTAGAGCATGCAAGCCCTTGTAGGATGTGGCCTGAGCTGACGTCAGTCCCCTTCCAATCTTGCCGTTCTGTGGTCCAGGGGGTCAGTGAGCTGGCTGACAGTAGATCTGGAGAAACAGGGCAATGGAAGGGGCAGAGGGCAGTAAGTGCCTAGGACTGGGAAAGGGGCTAAAGAAGCATCCAGGTTTTGCCATCAACCAGTACTTCCAGTGACCCCTGCCCCAGTTCTAACCTGTCCTGCAGTTTCCAGCTCCTGGACCCTAAGACCATTTTCTGGGAGCCAGTGACATGGGCCACCACTTGGCACCATGCCGTCATTCCAGGTGGCAAAGATTTAGATAAGGGAGAGAGGGTGGCCGCACTGTGTGTCTCTGAGGCTTCCACCCAGCTATAGCAAACCGGAGCCTGGTCTTTGCAAGTGCAAGTGGCATGGGAGGGGGGACCCAGATAGGCTGTGCCCAGGCCCTCTGCTTTGAAATGACCTCCCCCTTCCCCACAAAGCCCACTGCTCTGGGTAATGCCTATCCCAAGACAAAAAGCAAAGCTCTGCATTTGACAAAACAACCATAGGCGCCCTGCTCTTTACTCAGGATCAAACATTTTCCTCTTTTTAGCAGCATCATTTTGGTTTCTAATCAATGGAAATCTCATAGGTAAAAGCCCAGCGACTCTAGGTGGGGTGGGGGTGGGGTGCGGGGCTGGAGTCCCGCCCATTCGGCGTCCCGCTATTGGCTCCCATCCTCACCCCTGGGGCTGCCTCTATCCTCCCTGATCACCTTCTAGGAAGCTGGGGCTCACCGAACTTCTGTAAATCAGAGTATTTCCAACACAAGAGTTTTGAAGGATGTAGGCAGCAAATCCTTTTGAAATGGAAAAAAAGTGTCTATCTTGCAGTTGCCGTTTAAGCCATTTCACAAGGGATCCTAGCACAGTAGGGCCTTGAGGACATGTCACTCTCCTCAGAGGTTTCCTGTTTATGCGTGATCTTTGGATCTTATCATCAGATACTGGCTGGACACCCATGTGGGGCCAGGCTTTTTGCTGGTTAGTGAAGACACAGAGATAACAGAGGTGGCCTTCCAGGAGGAGCTCCTGGTCTGGAGAAGACGGACACACAGAAATTACCCTCCTGCGGAGGATAAATATGTAACATGGAGGCACACACAGGGCTTTCTCTGGAGTGGAAGAGCAGGGGTGGTCAGCTTTTCCCAGGGAGTCCTGGAGGCTTCTGGGAGGAGCACTGGGGGAGCTGTATGGTCCCCAGGCAAGGGGCTACCATAGGCCAAGCGGCAGAAGCCTAAGGGAGTCTGGCTGGTCGGGAATGGCTACACTTCCAGTAGACTGGACCACAGGGCGTGGATGAGAGGGGTGAGAGTTGAGGCCCAAGCAGCACTTGGAAGCACCCAAAGATGGCCCGGCTGAGCCACCTAAGGGTCTTATGAGCAATGGGGCTCCTCTGAGGGTCTTGAGGAGAAAGGGACACAATCAGCTTCTCTCAGGCTGGAAACGCCTTTCCCTGGGTCTGTTTGGACCAGAGCAGATGGAGAGATGCTACCAGCTGGATTCCCCCAGAGGAGCAGACCACTGGGTAGGCATGGGCACATCAGTCTTGGCTCTCTGCCTCAGTCTCCCCCATCAGCGTCGGTCCTGACCAGGCCCGCCCTCAGAACGAGGGCCACAAGGACACGGTGCCTCTGCTGTCCAGGGCTGAGCATGCAGGGAGCCTTGTTGCTTCCTGAGGGAGGCTGTTTCGGTTGCAACGTGAACCTTTCTCTTTATTAATGAGAAATGATGGGCCACGGGGGACAATTCCCACGGTGGGAGGGAGCAAACCTGGGACTCAGAACCACCACAAGTAATAAGCTCAGCATTCGAATCTGGGAAGTGGGGATATAAATGAATGAGCCCATGAGAGCCAGGGGGTCGTGTGGGGGGATCCTTACCCCTTCCAGGCCGACCGCCTTGTTGGGCTTGGAGTCCCCTCTCCAGGCTAACTACAGCCAACCCCTCATATCCCTCCCACAAAGAAAACCGTTGATCCTGAAAGCACGTCTATCGGCTGCAGCAGAATAGTAGAAACAAGCTCAGTTTTGGGGGCAGCAAAAAAATTCTAGTCGCACCCACCAGGAATTAGAGACCTGTATAAACGTCATTAATATGGCAAAGGGGGAGTTGATCATTCTCAAACACTCTCACCCCCACTCCTCCCCTCCCCAGGATATTTATATTATCCCCTAGACAAATACTGCCAACATGTATTTCACAGGCAGGAACAGGGTAAATGGAGTCACTTATAAAATTGTTAGTCTGAGCCCCTAAAGTATTGCTCACGCTTGTTAGTGAGATAAAAGTTTTCAACTTGTTGAGGCCATGGAACCATTAAATATTAACCGCATAACCATGTTGCCCATTAAATTAATTTATGGAGTTAAAGAAATGCCTTTGGAACCCCTCTTGATAGACACCCGACCCTCAAGTGCCACATAAAGCAATCAGTGGCTGGCTCTCGGTAAATTTTCCGTGACGCTCATCCAATCTGCTCCATATATGTTTAAAATTAACACTGAGATGTGGGCTGTGAAACCCCCATTAGGCAGAGGCACTGGCTGGCTGGCGAGGGCAGGGAGCTCGAAGTCTGGGGAGGTCCACCGCACGGTCAGACTTTCCACGTCTGAGTCCTGGCAGAGAAGCTGGCTGCTCTGTGCACACAGCCAGTTTCACAACTTTGGGTGCGTTTGAATCCCCAGCAAATCCCGGATTCCGAGCTCATGCCGTCTAGGGAAGATGTTGGGCAGACAAGCAGAGCTGCATATGCAGGGTACTGGGAATAAAAGCCCAGAAATTCTAAGCAGCGTGCCCAAGGATAAGCATAGACGAGTGAAGGGCTGGCCATGGAGCGGACTGCACATGGCACTGACTATGGACTTCGCTGTGGGGAACAGTGACGTTGAGGGAAACTTTGGATTCCGAGTGGCCATAGATTGGACTTACGAATGGCAGATCTGTGAAGTGCAACACTGGGTGGCAGTGACCATGGACTGCTGCTGCCTTGGCCCTAATGACCATTACAAGGTCATTCTAAGGTCTCAGACAATCAGACCACAGATCCCAGCTTTCTAGTTCAAGAGAATTAAAGGTCACTTCTGCACGGCCCCACCCCCCCCGCCATTCTCAGAGTAAATTACAGCCTGTGAGAAGTCTGGCTGCTTGGTGAACCTATGACATTGCTCCCCACTGCCTGTTGCCTGGCTCTGAGCCTTCTCAGCTGCGCTAATTAGGTTAGGAGGCCCCTCCTCTTGCAGACCCCACTTAAATGGCTCCCCCAGCCACCTGCAGCATCCCTGGGGCCCCAGAGCCCTCCTGCATCTCATCCCGCCCGATTCAGCAGTCCTGTTCAAAGCCTGAACCCAGGAGATAAGATGTTATTGGTTTCCTCCCTCTAGATGATCTAGGAGGTGGCATTTCCACAAAGACCAAGTGCAGAAGCCTGGGCTCCCCCAGCCCAAGGAGACCGAAGCTGATGTGAGCTATTAATCCCAAAGGGAAGACACCTCCTCCCACCCTTTGCCCCATCCTCCATTAGCTTTGCCCATTTATTTAACTTCTTAGGAAAGGAATAAAGAGAAATAAAAGCTCAGGCTGCAGCCATCAATTTAACTGGAAATGGCAAATGCCCTTTAAAGAGAAAAATGAATACATGCACACCTCATTTAATCATGCTTCGTCATCGACGGTGCATTTTTTACAAATTGAAGGCAAGACCCTTCACCAGCAAAAAGATTACCGCTCACTTTATTGTGGTGGTCTGGAGCCGAATTTGCAGTATCTCTGAGGTCTGCCTGTATTGATCTGAAGAAAGGGAGCTTCTGGTTTAAGGGAATTCATCATCAGGGCATCCTTTTAGGTTAAGGCAGAAAATGTGACCAGTATAATCTGCATAGTCACGAAATTCAGACTTAGGTTATTGGCGAGCAGATGGGAGTATTTGTCTTCCTACAGGCTAGGGAACGCCAGTTAATACATTTAGCAACTTGATTTTTATTCAAACATCTTTATTGTCAAGCATAGTGACTCAGAATTATAAAATAGAGCGCAGAAAGGGACCTTAAGGTAACAACTCTGTGTAGGGACAGAGCACTTCACAGAGGTGACAAACTCTGTGATGTACGTTCTCTTCCTCAATCCCCTTTCAAGAACTCTGTGAAATAGTTGTTTTTACAGATGAAGAAACTGGGGTTCAGAGAGGTAAAGCAACTTTTCCAAAGTCACAGTGCTAGTAGGCGAGGCACTGGGATCCGACTCCAGCTCTCCTACTCTAATACCAGCGCTTGCAACAAAACATTATCCCACTTGCCAATTCTCAAGATTCCTGAGTTAGACTCCAAAGTTGGTTTCATTTAACTAAGAAATTCCATCTCCATTAAAGCCAGAGGTGCCCAGTGGTAACATTAAATTATTTCCGACTTGTAATAATAATAACAAAAAGGTGGCATCTACTGAATGCTTCCTCTGCACCAGACACTACATGCTGTTGCCTTATATCTGTCAGTTCATTTCATCCTCACGACTACCTTCTGCGGAGGTACTGGTCTCCTCCCTAAGGTGCAAATGTGGAAACAGAGGCTCCAGGAAGTTAAGTAACTTGCCCAAGTTCATGAAGCTAGTGAGGGGTTCAAACCACCCAGAGGCCATGTGCCAAGGCCTCGCATTCTCACTGCAGGGGTCTTAGGCTATAACTGAAGTAGAAAGACAAACGGGCCCTGTTTCAAGACATTGCTGTCATGGTCCCATCTGTTCTTCGGCTTTGGCTGTTTTAATGCATGTGGGTACACGTGCTTTGTGCGTGTATGTGTGTGAGCACTTGTATTTATAAAGATGTTTACATGAACACCTGTAACTATCAAGACTTCTGTAAACAAATATGCATTTTGAGTGCTCTTGAATTCAGAACCAATACCAACAACATCCCAAACAGAATTCAAACCAACAGTTCTTCTGTGTCCAGAAAAATGCCACCTATGGAATCCCTTCAGTAGGAAGCCCCTTAACTGAGCTCCCAAGCCAGTGGAAGTAATTTGAAACAGCGTTTTATAAATATGGACATGTCCTGAAAGGAGTAGAGGCTCAGCTGTGAGCCCGAGGCTCTCATGCCCTAGAGGGTGGCCTAGTCAGGGGATGGCCTCTCTCCGAGGGACACCCATCCCCATGCCCTCTGGCCAGGCAACAGCAGGCCTCAGGATGCATCTGCTAAACCACAGCAGAGGGTTTCGTATAGACAGCCGTCCTTCACAGATGGACAGACTCCAGTAGGTGGAGTGGCCCCTCCCACAACCCCAGACAGCCTTACCCGGCAGTACTCATCGATGGGCTTCAGCCTCTTCACAGCTACATCCCGGATGTGGCTTCTCCGGAAGAGGATTTTTCCTGGAAGAGAGATGCTCGTGAGCTGGGTGATTCTAGGTAAAGGTGCCATAGGGATCTGGGATCCCAATCCTCTCGGTCCCCTCCCTTGGCTTCTCAGCATCTTAGCTGGTCACCAAGTGCCACCACCTCTGCCCATTGTCAAGGAAACAAGAGAGGAACAGTCACCTCTTTCAGGGGGCAGGAGGTGCCTAAGGCTGAGGGCCCAGGACCTCTCTGGTGGATTAGGAGCCCCGAAGGCTGCCATCTTGTCCAGGTCACCTTGTCTGGGTCTAATGGCAAGATCAATGCCCATACGTGGGCATGGCTCCCAAGTGGCCTCACAAACAAATACAAAGGATGTGGGCCCAACCCACACCCTGTGTTTTGTTTTCAGGCCCATCCCTCCTTGAGAAATCGGCATTTGTTCCTGCCAACAAGGCAGGAATTCCTATTCTTAGTTTAGGTGGGTGGCTATTTCCAGGGCAGGCACAGGCCAATGCCCAGGGAGCCTGGCTGTTCCAGCCTGACTGTTCCCCATCTTCTCTGTACTTACAGCCTCCAGCCGTCTGGGCCACTGCACTGCTTGGCTGGTATACCCTTCTACAGGTATGGGCAAGGCTTATGGGAAATACTAGCCCCTCAAACCTTCTCAGCAGTCTCCTCTGAGCTAGGCGAATTCAATTATAACAAAACAATCAATGCATAGTCCTTTTACAGTTGGTTAAATTTAGAATCTGAACTCTTTGGTCTGACATTCAAAGCCTAACACAGCTGACATTTCTGTGCCCAGTGGCCGTCAACGTCTAGGGCCAAAGCCCTTTTCAGAGGCCTTCCTTGATTGGTCAAGCTGGGAGTAATCTCCATCTTGCCAGAATATCCACATGCTTTGTTCACTCCTAAGGCCCCTGCCACATTCTGCTGTGCGTTCCAGCTATTTGTGAGTCTCCTTCTACCAGGGGCCTGACTCATCTTAAGGTCCACAGAGCCCAGTACACTGCAAACTGCTCACCTCATAGCTACAACAGGCATCAGTTGTCCAAGTCCACCTGGCTTCCCTCTGGAGAGCCCCCCTGTTCTATTCCTAGTTCTTGTGGTTCAGATGGGGTGAACCACACCCCTGGCAACAAGGGTAGGCCTGGGACCTCACCTAGAACACCAGAGCCCCAGTAACTGGCACAGAGATGGGCAAGGAACCCGATCTGGGCCAATGAGGATCAGCTCTGAGACTTCTCTGCTGGTGCCCTCTTTCTCCCATAGCAACTGGCAGGATGAAAGTGTGGAGCTTCTAGTGGCCATCTTTATTCCTGCTTGACAAGGAAACCAGTGGAGAGAAAGGATTTGTGCCTGGCACGAGGTAGGTGTTCAATATATATTTCTTGAATGATTGAAAAGCAGAGCCAAGAGATGGTGAAGGGCAAGTTCCTTCGACATCGTTTGAGCACCTGGATATAGCTATTCCTGAACTCAGGGTCTACCTGGTACTTTACTTGTATAAAACAATAAAATTAATTTTTTAACTTTGGTTGCGGATGGATTTTTCATCACTTGCATTAAAGGAGTTCTAATTGAGATTACTGCCATTGCATATGAACATATATGTAGACTGCATGTTAATGCACTTAAGCTTCCTCGGTCAAGTTCCAAATGAAGTACTAAGAACGGCATTGCCTTGGTTTAGGTTATTTCCCCAGAAGCAGACCCAGAGACAAGGAGTCCAGTGCAAGTCGTTTATTTGGGAGGTGTTTCTGGGATGCGCCGGTAGGGGAATACGGAAGGCAGGCAGGGAAGGGAAGAAGTAGTATAGAGCCAGTTAATCACTGTGGGCCTCCAGAGTACAGTTCTGCTGGGGGACTCTGGGCGATAATGCAGACCACACCACAGAGGTATTCCAACCAAGGACGAGGAGGCTCATGGGTATTTACCCACCAACCTGCTTGTCGTTGAGCTTCTGAGAGCATTAACTCTCTGGCAGCTCTGGCCGAGTGTGCCCCGCTGTGGCTAGAACAAAGCCCCCAGTTGTTCCCTGTGGCAGGTAGAGGTGAATGGTAAGGGGACCTGGGGGGCACTGACAGCGGCTGCTACAGCCATCCCTGACTTCCCTGTCACCGCAGGTACCGGTCACCAGCCTGCTCCAGTGGAACGCCTAACTTATGTCATGTGTGACTTGCTCCTCGTTCGTGTCTCTCATCTCTCCACACATGGTGTGAACGGGAGGCCACGATCTGCAGCTCCTGCCTCCTCTTGGCTCCGTACGCTCCACTTAGCGCAAGGCTTTGCACACAGCGGACGCCCACCAGGTACCTGCCAGTCCACTGACTTTCCTCTCCCAGACTCTCCCTCAAGCTCTCCTTCCTCCCGTTCTCTCTGCGGCCCAGCAGAGGGGCCACCTCCCTGTCAGAGGGATGACACAGTGCAGACCGGACAATGTCATCCAGATGAATCGGCTCCACCACGTGCTCCTTTTGAAAGGAGATAAAACATGATTTATCAAGACACTGGAGACGGCCGCTTTTCCTTGGGGGAAGATGTCACAGATTTGGTATTCCTGGCCTCTTTGACTCCTGCCCTTTTTTGGTTGCCTGTCGCTTTATGGCCTGCATGTTGCAGTAGCATATGTGTGCAGCCATGGGGACGGCGGGTAAACACAAATGCATGGTGTGAGGATACCTGCTCTCAGGACTGACAAAATGACAGGCAGCCCTGGTGCTGGGTTTCTGAGCCTTTGACCTGAGCCAGTTACCCATCAGGAGCTGGAGCTCCCCCAGGCCCAATGGCACCAGCGGTCGAGCGGTAGGTATCTCGCAGGAACCTGAAGGGACTCATCAAAGCAGCAGAGGAAACCAAAGAAGAGACCACAGCAGGGACCAGGGCCCACACAGCTGGCTCTGCACATGTCCCTTTTGAAAGGAGATAAAATGCGACTTATCCATTCTCCAAAAATTGCACTCCTGCCCTTTTTCATCCTGTGGGAGGACAAAAAGAAGGGAGATGGGGAGACAAACTAGGTCCCCCTCCCAGGCCCCATCTCAAGGTTGACCAAACCTCTGACTGAGTTTGGTATGTCGAGATATACAGGTACAGATAGAGATGAATAGATCAGGTAGGACCTGATCCATTTGCAGAGCTGGAACTAGCAAAAAACCCCCAAATGTTAAAGAACAATGAAGGCCTCTAGACGGTGCAGAAGGTTCGGAGAAGAAAGGGATGGGGGTGGGTGAGGTGGAGACATAGGTGGGAGGGCTTTTCACCCCAGCTGGCACAGGACCTCCACCTTGCCCCTTGAGCCCCCCTCTGCAAGTGAGGCGGCCATGCCTCTGCGCTGGACCCCTTCCATCCCCTCCACAAGGCTCGTGGGTCTGTGGTTCTGGTGCAAAGTCAGGGGAGAGTTTCTGTACAAGCCATTTCCCGGTTGATTTTTTGGAATCCCAACAGGGCTTCTCTCTTTCCTGCTGAAATCCTGACAGGAGCAACGTTTTCTTTTCTTGGGGCTTTGGCACAGGCAGCAGGGGTAGGAGAGGGAGACGGAGGGAAGATCTGGAAGGGATTCTACAGCCTTGGCGTCTCTGTGAGGAATCCAAACCACACTCCGAAAGCCAAGCCAGTGACCATATTAAAAGGGAGAGAGAGAAAAAGAAGGAGGAAAATCCCCATTAAGGAAGCCGAGACCACAGGGCATTAAAGGCCGCTTGTAAATGTAATTCAGCCCGTGTACGGCGAGGCCAGGCTCCTGCCAGCCTTCAAAGCCGTGCAGACACTGCTCCAGAAACATGAAAAGCATCATAAGGAAGATTACACACGGGGCACGAAACAGACCTCAGGACTTATCTCATTCCTGAGCGCCGAGAAGAAAGCTGCCACGCATGTAAATAGAGGCTCTTCTTCCTGTCACTTTGGGTTGGGCTTAGAAGGTGCGACCAGCAAAAGGAGCTGGGGCCTTGGCCGGCCGGAGTCCTGGACTCAAGTCCTGCCTGGGTCATAGGCTGGCTGTGTGACCTTGAGGCAGGTCCCTCCTCCCCTGGGGCCTCTGCATTCTCATCAGCAAACCAAAGGGCTGGGGCTCCACAACTGGTCCTCCAGAAGTCCTAAGATGTATTTAGTGGGGGTGATGGAATTGAGAGAAGCGGAGGAATGAGACATGTGGTAATAGTCGGTAAGTGCTGACTCCATGCCAGGCACATGCTAAGAGCTCTTCATTTGGTGCTCTCCTTAGTCCTCATGACTTTAAAGAAAGTACTTTATTATCCCCACTTTGCCCAGGAGGAGACAGTGGCTCAGAAAGGTTGAAGGACTTGTCCAAAGTCACACAGCTATTAAACAGCTGAGTTGGCATTTCAACCTGGGGTTTTGGACTCAGATAGTGAGGGGAGAAGGAAGGCAACGAATCCAGAGAATTCTTTGATCTCACATCTCACCTTGACAGCCATGGTGAGGACTTAGGATGTCATGGTGTGTGTGATGGGGGTATTCTTTTTTTTTTAGCTGAGCCATCCTGTCACCTGTTGGCAGCTCAGCTTGGGCTGGGAATCGAACCGCTGTTGCTCAGAGCTCGCACTCTTGAGCGAGCTCTTAACCAACTGAGCCACTCGGCCAGCCTGATGGGGGTATTCTTAACATCTTCTCCATGCCAGGCTCTGTGCTGAAGTCTGGGGAACAGCTATGTGGGGGGCTGACTGAGAATTAAGCAAGCAATAACCATGGGGGGATGCGATATGCCATGATGCATGGTGTACAGGCAGGTCTCTGCCTATCAGATACAAGTGAATGAATGACTGGTGGAGTGAATGGATGGGCACGAATGGGTGAATGAGAGTGAAAGGATTAATAGACCAACAAAGCAGTGAAGGAGAGGGGGTCCAGTGTCTAGTGGACTAGGTGAGAAAGAGCTCCCGAGAGAGCAAACCTCCCATCCTTTAAAGGACCCTTCCTCTGGCTCCTTTCTCCCATCTCTCCCCCCCCCCCTTGGATCAGGGGGGTGCTCACCATCACAGTGGGTGGGCATCACCTGGGGGACGTTGATCTTTGTCCTACCCCCAAATCTAGCCTGACCTTCTCAGCACAAGTGTCCACTCTGGGACAGGACACACTTGTGGGGCACTGACTCAAGAAACTTCACAAGCTTGGGTGGCAGAGGTGTTTCTCCCTCCTTCCCAGGATACAAGACACTTAATAAGGCATCTTAGTGGCATCTGATGGGTCTTAGTAGTTGGCATTGCCTTCTAGTGAATGAATTATTTCAAGAAGGTGAGAGATGAGGACACAGCTCCTTCTCATTGATAGAGAGAAGTGGATAAAGAAAAGATAAGTTTCTGAGAGCCGTTAAACCCCTAAGCCCACCACAGCCTCCAGGTCCTCATTATGAAATGTGGTATCCGTGGGTTTCCTTGAGCAGAAGTCAGGGGACCAGGGACTCAGGAAGAACAGAAACACTAGACACAGCACCACTAGCCAGGAAAACCCCTTCCCGAGAAAGGTCTGTAGAAACCTCCATGAACTAGGTACCTGTTCTTACAAATGGGCAAGCACCACTGTACAGGAGTGATAAGAGGGCATTGACTACAGGGGTAATAGGAGAGGGCTGGCCTTGGGACCTCTTTTTTGGTCTGTCCTGGCTGACCTACTCTTGGCAGCGTCTCCTCTCCAAGAGTCACAGCATCTACGTGTGAATGTACATATCCTTGCATAACTCCCTCTTCTGTGCTTTTTCTGCCACGTTGAATGCCTGCCACCCACCCATCCATCCATCCATCCATCCATCCATCCATCCATCCATCCATCCATCCATCACTGTCTTGATAGAGGGCTTGCTTCAAGTGCCAGGACCACTGCAGCAAAAGAGACAAATGAAGCCCCTGTTATCAAGATGTTTACTTTCTAAGTGGGGAGGGGTGTGCATGGAAGGGATACAGTATACAATCTCATATCCAGTAAGTAGCTTGATTATGCATATATGTCTCTCCCACGTATCTAAAGAGAATAAAACAGGGTAATGGGAAGGGGCATGCATAGGGAGTGGGAGAATTCAGTTAGTGGTCAGAGAAGTCTCTCCGATATCAGTGGAGACTTTGAGGAGGAGAAGGAACCAGTCATGCAAGGCTCTGGGGCAGAGGCCACTTTTTGGGGGGCCTCTATTTGACCCACTGCAGCGGGTTATGGGGGGGTCCACAAAAGGACTGGCAGACACCTGATGGGGTCTTGTATTTCTAACTGGGTTGCAATCCCCCTGAGGACAGGGGTGACTTTCTGTCCTCCTTTTCTCCCTGGCAACAACTGGCAAGGAGCTGGGTACAACGAATGTACGTGCTGCCTGTGTCCTCAGGAGAGACAGGGGAGTGTGTGGAGAGAGTGGTTCAGGGGTCTCTGGACCCTGAGAGGGGAGGGCAAGCCATGAGATCTGAGAGCTGAGTGAATGTGAGGGTGCGGGGGCAGAGGGTCCTCTCTGGCTCTGCTGGCTGATGTGGCTCTCAGGAGAGAAGAGACAAATTTTCCAGACAAATCAGAGAAAAGATGTGAGGGTTATTAGAGAAACAACCCCCCCCCCGCCCCGAAGTGACAGGTATGCTCATGGGGTATGCTACGATCTGAATGTTTATTCCCCTCAAAATTCATCTGTTGAAATCCTAATGCCCAATGTGACAGTATGTGGAGGTGGGGCTTTTGGGAGGTGACGATGGCCTCACGAGGGCGGAGTCCTCAAGAATGGGTCTAGTGCTCTTAAAAAAGAGGCACCACAAGTTCCCTAGTTCCTCTCTCACGTGAGGACACAGCAAGACGTCTGCAACCCAGAAGAGGGCCCTCACCCAACCATGCTGGCACCATGATCGCGGGCTTCCACCCTCCAGAACTATGAGAAATAAATTTCTGTTCTTTATAACCTACCCAGTCTGTGGTATTGTGTTCTAGCAGCCTGAACAGAATAAGATAGGGTAACAAGACACAGGCAGTGCCTGTGGCGACGAAAAGGAATAATCAGTCTCCTTCAGTCTTCTACTCCCACAGCTTTCTCTCAAGAGCTCTGACCTGCTGCAGTCTGGGGACAGCAGGCCACCTGCTCACCTGCTCTCAGCCCCTGATGAGCTGAGATGACACCCCCCCATCGATAGCCTTGTGCCTGGCTCAGATGACACTCTGCTACCCAATCTTCTCACCTGCACCACCTGGCCTTGCTTGTCCTTTACCCAGACCAATAGAGAGAAGGGGCAGTTTGGGCTGGGGTGAGGCCTAGATACTGAGGCTGTAGTAGAGGGCACATGCACGTTCTGGAAGGACATGGTCCTGATGGGGAAGATCTGTGGCCCAGGGGGTCCTGACTCCATGCCCTGAGTTCTGGCTCCCACGAGTCTCTCTCTTCCAGATTCATGCCAAGACCCCATTTCTGGTTTAGAGACCAGAATGGCAGGCATCTGTGGGTTGTGCCTGTCAGCACTTCTATTACAGCGCCCTCCTCCATTCTCAGTCTGTGTGATGTCAGTGGGGCTCATCTCACGCAAACTCCTGGGGTTACCAATTAGTCCAGTCCAGTTACGAGCATATGACCCAAGTTGGTCCAATAAGAATCAGCCTGGGACTTTTGCTGGAACTACCAGAAAGAGAAGTGCTCTCTTTCGGCAGGAGTTGCTAACTCATAAACTGTAAGCCCCAAGTTGCTAGGGAGCATCTTTGCCCATCTCTGGGAAAGCCTGTTTGCGAATGAAGTCAACAGAGAAGAAAGCTGGGCTGAGAGCTAGAAAGACACATGATGTAGTCACCTAGATCCAGCCATGCCTAAAACTATTACGCTGAAGTTTTCAGTTATATGAGCCAATAAGTTTCCCCCCGTTTAAAAAACCAGCTTGAGATGGGTGTAGTCCTTTCCACCAGGAAGCTCCTGACTAGTACATCTGGTTCTGCCATGGACGCTGTGTGACATGAGACGGGTTACAATCTATTTAAACCTCAGTTTCCTCAAACTGCAATATGGGTGTAATAATGCCTAACTCAAAGGATTATTGTGAGGGGTCAATGAACTTGTGTATAAAAACATCTAACACAGGGTCCAGCCTATAATAAATTTTGAACCAATGGGATCTCTTATGAGCTGACAATTCCAGGTCAAGTACAACCTGGCCCTGCCCATCTCCTCGCTGGCCATGTGGAATCCAAGCACTGAGTGTTTCCCAGGCGTCCATCCATCACCTTGGCTTCCCCACCCAAGGCCAAATACTAACTCCCCACAGCCTGCAGCAACTTTTCCTGATTCAGAGCCCCAACCCCCAAACACTGTATCTCCCACATGGCTCGCACTTCTCCTCTGAGGGCTGGCTGCTCCTCTGTTGGCCCAATTCAAAGAGCAGAGAACGTATAACACAACGGAGAAACAGCGATTCCTCACTCCATCCACCCAGCTTGAGGCACGCTAGATGACTCATACAGGTGCGTCTCCCCATTTGGCACCCTCCACCCCCTCTCCCACACACTTAGGGAAACAGACTTGCAAAACTCCACTGGGGTTTTGCCACAGATCCAAACCTTAACCCTCCTGTAGGCAAAGCATGTGTATAGTAACAATTCACATATATCTAGTAGGGGAAAATGGTCTTCCAAATCCTGGTGTGGAGGTTCCCATACCTGGCGCAGAGCCAGGCTTACAGGACCAAAATCCTTCATTCCCCCATCCTCTGTGGGGCCGGTGGGATTTATGGGCATCTGCTAGAGATAAAACACTTAGTCCTGGCACACCAGACGTTTAATACATCTACTGAGCCAAATGGAATTGAAGGCTTTTGGAGCAGCTTTATAGAGCTGCGGGACCAGAACAATTTCTTTAAAAAAAAAAAATCCTCTTTTGTGTGTATGAAGTATAAATATACATGTGGGAAAGTACACGTGCATTTGTATAGCTTCATGAATTTTCACAAACGGAACCTACCTATGTAACCAGCACCCAGGCCAAGAAACGGAGCGTTGCCTGCACCCCAGATGACTTCACTGCACAGGAACAGCTTGTAGGTGGGGTTTGGTAGCTCCTCTGAACTGGCATGGATGTTAGAACTCTAGACTGACTGGGTGATATCTATTGCAGGCGAGGGGCACTAGCACATTTATCGATTTTAGTAATATTTCCTCTTACTTTCTCCAGGCTTATTTAAAAATACGTGCTTTATGATTTGATTCAAGTTGCAGCAAATTTAAATGCATAGTGAATCTGGATTCCTGAAATGAGGTCCCATTTAATTGTGAAATGTGAGCACACGCTTTGATTTATTAATTGCTGTACACGAGGGGTAAATACCTACCTACAGGGTTAGCTTTAGGAAGAACAGTGTGAACAGAAACAAAACCCCCGAGTCAGCCAACTCGTTCTCCTTTGCTCAGGTGAATGTCCAGGGTTGGTCTTTAGCCCCAGCACAGGCCAGAGGGATTTCATTAGTTGTAAGATCTACTTTGGATGACAGGCTGCCAGGCTAGCGCAGGACAGGGTCTTACACATTGCTTATAAGGTAGTCAGCATCCAGGGGTTCCCAGTAGACGCCAAATCAGAGTATGACACTGGCCACAATGACACTGTGCATTGGAAGGGTACGTGGGCTGGCTCAGCTGGACTCTGGGAGGCAGACGGAATACTGGAGTTGACTTCTGGGGTGGCCCTTAGCCGTATGGAAGGGAGAGGTTTGTCATCAAATATAACAGTACTGGAAGTGGCCAAGCTGGGGACAAATGCCACTGGGGTTCCTTAGGGCACAGGCTATGGTCTCATTCAGAGCCTGGCTTGAACAGTGCTGAGCGCTGAGCACATCTTGGAAGGTGCTTGGTAAATCCTGTGTGATATATGCACGAATGGTGGGACAAGCGACAAAGGCTAAGGGCACTGGCCTGCATGGCCACTGTCACATGGGTCTGATTTCAACTTTGAGCTGTGCTTTTTCTATTCTTAATCCAGTGGGAAAGTTAAGGGGGAAAAAAAAATCAAAATCTAGGACCGTTCAGCTGCTGGCAGTGGGTTCAGAGTATGTGGGCTGCAGAATTGAGAGGCCCCGGGGCTTTAGAACCCTGTGTCCTGGGTCCAGGAACCTTCCTGAGCATTGGTCTTCTCCTGTGCCAGTGGGATTACAGAGCTGGGATAATATGGATTAGAAACAGCACATGGGACAAGCACGGCACAGTGCTGGGCATACAGGAGGGGTTTGGCACAAGATGCCTGCTGTTATAGGGGAGGGTGAGGCCAATTGCTTGATGTTTGGCCAACAGCCCATGTGAGCTGTGTGGTGACGTTTTGCCCCAATCCTCCTGCCCCTGTTCCTAGTCCATGTTCCACCCAGCAGCCAGAATGATATTCTTTAAATGAAACCTTTTTCTAAAACCCTTCCAGTGACTTCCCTGTGCACCGAGAATAAAATCTAAACCCCTTTCCCTGGCCTGCTAGGCCCTGCAGGATCTGGCTGACGCCTCCCCCTCTCTGACCTCAGCTCATCACGCCAGCCATGGGCTTCAATTAGTGCCGCAAACACAGCCAGTTCTTTCCCACCTCGGGGCCTGTGTACACACTGTCCTCTCTCCCAGGACGTACTTCCCACAGCCCTTCGCATGGCTAATGCCTTCCATCCTGCAGGTCACCTCATGGGGAGGCCTAGGCAGGCCACTCTGAGTGAGGGAGGCCGCTCCCCACTCTCTCCAGGCCTTGATTGTTTCCCTCCTAGAATTCACCATAATTTGGGATGATCCTGCCTCTCTATATGAGGTCTTATACCTTATATGATGTCTTGTTTGCTATTGTATCCTTAGGGCCCAGCACAAGGATGGGCACATGAGGCCCTGCGCTGACATTTACTGAATGGATAGATAAATGTGAGTGTGCGTGTGTGTGTGTGTGTGTGTGTGTGTGTGTGTGTGGACACGCTCTTGCCCTAGACTGTCTCCCTCATTTATACATACACCCCCCCCCGCCCGAGGGGAGTAGCACTGTAGCTCACCCCACACATGCTGGGCTGCTGGCTCAGAGCGGGGCTGTGGCAGAGACGGACTCGCCCTCCAGGACCCAGACAGAACGGGGCCAGAGAGTGTGGTTAACTCAGAGCCGGCATCAGGGCCAGGCTGTCCCCACTCTGTGTGGGTGTGGGGATGGCGGGTGTGGTGGGCAGTGGTTCGGCACCCTCCCTGTGGGAGGCTGGGAATAAAGGGCCCTATTCAGCCAGTGCAGTCTCAGCTCCTTTCCTGCCTGGGGAGGCTGCCCTCAGGAAAGGGGACTGTGGGACGCTGGGCAGAGCTTCCAGGCAGCCTCTCCCTGTGGCATGGCCCACAGTGGGGGGCGGGGGCAGGGGTACAGGTAGGAATGAGCCAGGCAAAGGGAAGTGGAAAGAATGTTCCAGGCAGAGGGAAGAGCCTGAGCAAATGTCGAGAGATAAAGAGATGAGACACATCTGATAAGGTGACATATGGTCAGTGTGGCTGGAGAGTGAGTGTGTGAGTGTGAATGAGCAGGAGCGTGCGTGTGTGTGTGTGTGTGTGTGTGTGTGGTGTTGAGAGGTAGGGTGAGGTTATGAGTGGCACTAGAAGAGACTGAGTGGGTAATGGGCCATCAGTAACATGGGCCACACAGAGCAAAGCAGAGCCTTCAAGTTGTGTACTTCTGAAATATATACCTGAGTTCCTGAGCCGACAAGGCCGAGGACCACAATTTTAACCTGAGGGGACATAGCACCTTGAGACCCTTCTGAAGCCCTTCTTCCTCAAGGGTCAGGAGATGGGGCGGGGGTGGGGAGGGGGGTTGGGGGCAGACCAGCCTTTAGGAGGTTCTTGACTACAACCTCCTGAATCAAAACCGTGCAGTTAGGCTGTTCCTGAATTCCCAGCGCACAGAAACTGTGTGAGATAATAAATGTTTACGGTTGTTTTAAGCTGCTAAATGGTGTGTGTGTGTGTGGGGGGGGGGACGCGAGGGTAATTTGTTATGCAGCAATAGGTAATTTATCAGGGCCCAGCACTGCTCAGGAGAGTGAGAGTCCCTGGGTTACCTGACTCAGAGGTATTTTGGGGTGTTGGTTACAGATGCAGATTCCTAAGATATACCTAGGTCCCCTGAATTAGATGGAAGGGGGTGGGGTCAGGGGAAACTGTATTTGTAATAATGCCCCCTGAGTGACTCTCATGTAACTTTGGGGCTGAGAGCTCCTGAGCTAATCTAACTCACCTGACGGATCTGAAGAGGCTCAGAGCGCAGATGGCTGGCTCCTCATCACACATCTAAGCTGAGGCAGGCCTTGGCCTAGAATCGGCACCGGACTCCTGGTTCAGTGCTCCACTGATTACCTCCTTTGCCCATTTCAGGTTGCTTTCTTGAGAGGCGTGAGTTTTCTTTTTTCCCTTTTGTTTATGTTTAAAATTAGCATGTAGGAAAATGCTACATAGTTCGTTGTTTATCTGCTTAAGACAGCGGTTCTCAGCCTGTGGGTCGCAACCCCTTTGGGGGTCGAACGACCCTTTCACAGGGGTCACCTAAGACCATCGGAAAACAAAAAGATATTTACATTACGATTCATAACAGTAACAAAATTACAGTTATAGAGTAGCCACGAGAATAATTTTATGGTTGGGGGTCACCACAACATGAGGAACTGTATTAAGGGGTCGTGGCATTAGGAAGGTTGAGAACCGCTGGCTTAAGAGCTTGCTCCACTTGAGAACTATGTCAGCACTAGCCAAAAGATGGGCCTAATGCTAAAAAGGGTAGGGGGTCCTAGGCTATGCAGAGAGCCTGGCACTGCTGCAGAACACTGCATTGGAATAGGCACTTGTGCCCACCCAGATGGCTCAACTCCAGGCATTTCTCTCAGGCCAACAAAATGCAGTGTGTCCAAGGCAGGGACGATGACTGAGGACAGTGAGGGCATGTACCTTAACTTACCCCACCAAACTCTCCTCCAGGTAGGTGAGAATAATAATTCCACCTTCATTTGTATAGCATATGTGGGCTTAGGAAGAACTCGCGTACAATCTTACTGAATTACCTCTGCCGACGGCAAGGTAGGCAGGTCTGGTACCCATTCAGTCATTCACTTAACACATCTGTTGAGCAGCAACTATGTGCCAGGTAACAATCTAGGCGGAGGGGTATATACGGATTTCTTTATTTAATAAATGTTTATATGTGTTTGCTTATGTGCCAGGCACTGGCTTACACACTTGGTAAATATTAACTTACTTAATCCTCACAACAGCCCTGAACAAAGTAGGTACCACCATTCTTCCCACTGAATGAGGAAATTAAAGCACAGGGAGGTTCAGTGACTTTCCCAAGGCCAAATGCGAGTAGGGGGCCCTACGGGGATTAGAGCCCAGGCGACCTGGCCCTGTTAACCAAGATAAAATAAGGCGTGGTTCCTGCTCTTCAAAAACTCCAATTGTTCAAATCCCCACGATCACAGGAGAAGAAACGGAGGCTCAGAGCTATCTTCTGAATTTCCCAAGTCACACAGTGCTGGGACTAAAAGCCAGGTCTGATGCCAGGCAGCGTTACTTTGTTCTACCACATGCATCTGTCTGTTCACAAAGGTTTAGCAGATGAGAGGCGCCAGGGCAGCAAACAAGGAGGGGGCTGCTAGAGCCCAGAAAGAGACAGGGTTTCTGCAGGCCCTCCTGGCAAGTCTGAAGTGTCCCGAGAGACACCAAAGCAACTACACAAGGCTCACTCGCTGTCCTGGCCGTCATGATTTGTGACCGTCTGCTGCCCTGCCGGTGTTCATGCCTCCAGATATTTTGGGGCAGTGTTATTTATAGACCACATTTCTATTTATATTTTCAATGAATTCTTGCTAACCCGAGCTAGATTTCCCCCCAAAAAAACCTAGAGAGGGGAGGATAAGAACTCTTTTTCACCAAGTAAGTCAGGGGGCAAAGGTGAAGGTCAAAGTCTTGGCTGTGTGTGCAGTCTTTCAGCAGGAGCTCTTTGCAGGGAAGCATTCAAGACAAGGGGGCTTTCTACGCTTTCCAAAGGAAGTGGGGGGCGGGGCGGGGAAGGGCACAAAGCTGGCCTTATACAGAGGCAGCCACATTCTGCCAATGTGGTGGGATTGGAGGTGGGCCTAGAAGACCTCTATTCCCCTAAAATGTTTCCCCTTTTGCATGACATTTCATCATTAGACATTTATTCCTTTGGTCTTAATAGCTACTAGGTCACAAATGTTGGGACCATGAGAAAACCTAGGCAATATCAAGCCCAATCCTTATTATTTCATAGTTGGGGAAACTCAGGCTCAAAGAGGGGCTATGACCTGTCCTTAAGGGGGAATCGGAATGAACAAATAGAAATCTATTACAATGCACAGGGGACCATCCCAATATTGGAGGAAGAGCTGTCAGACATAGCAAAAGAAACTGGGGATAGCAAAGGAGGCTCAGAATTCTCCTCTCACCAAGTTTTAGGAATGAACAAGTAAAAACATATGCTGTTTTCTAAGGTTTTCTGTTTGGTGTCCCAAATGAAAACTTCCTGGCTTTAGGATCACATAGAAAAATAAAGGTAAAGTGGGACTCCTTCCTTCTTCATTTTTAGTCCCTTGTTGAATTGTGGTTTAGTAAACACTATCTGTGACGACTGTCAGTACATGGTTACTTTACAGGTTTGTATTTACAAAACCAGCCTTTCAGATGTCTATTATTTCCTTCTGGGCACTATGCCTGCAATTCCAGCATTGGCCACTAGGTGGCTGGTTAAAATTGGGTGGGTTTAAGTGAAAGGTACCAGAAAATGATGTATGTAATCTAGACAAGACCTTTACTGTAGGAATCTGACACTTTTTAAAAAGGACAACATTGATCAATCTTTAATTGACATAATAAAAGAAACCATGATGGAAAACTTGAAGTTTAAAGAAATGCAAACACCCTGTTGCAGGTGGCATTTTATACCAAACCTCAACTGTTAATCTCCAGGCAGTATATCTTCGGTCAGTCTCACTCTGCAGCAAGCACTTACAGGACATAGAAAATAGTGGTCAAGAACTTGGGCTTAGAAGTGACAGGACCTGGGTTTGAATACCAGTTCTGTCTCTTACGAGCTGAGCAAGTCATGTACCCATTCTAGTCTGTGAGTCTTCATCTATGAAGTGGGATTCCTGTCATTAAATGAGATAATGTAAGCACATGAAACCCTTTGCACAGTCCCTGGCAAAAGTATATGCTTAATAAACAGTAGCTATAATATCTAGGCATAAATCTCCTCTCATTTACAATGTTTAAGTTTCAAGTCTCACACAAAGTTCCTCAGAAAACTGATTGCAACTTTTCCCCTATCACCAATTCAACAAAAAGTTATCTCTGGGTCACTCTGCTCACCTCTGGGCAGCTGTTCCACTCGCTGTCTTTCAGGAGCAAGTCTTTCTGCTGAGAGAACAGCTCTGCCAACCATACAGGTCTTACTTAAGTCATTTGCAGCAATTATCACTATTAAAGTTGTAAATTCATCTTTCAGACCAGAAACAAGATGCCAAAATGATAGAAAACTTTGCCCATGAAAGAAGGCACCAAATGTTCAGTCACCTGTCGGTCTCAGCTCTCCTCCTCTGGCTCCCTTACTTCAAAGCCTAGGTCTACAGTAATTGTTTCATACAGAAGAGCAAAAGATGCTCCTTTAAAACCGAGTGGCATGTTGGTTAAGAGCTGGCTTGGGATGCCAGAGGGCCCCGGTTCGGATCCCACATATGAGGGCCAGTGACACTGCCCTCTACAGCTAAGATGCTGAACAACAGCTCAATCTGGAGCTGGGCTGCCGTGAGTCACCGGAGACAGCGTAGGCTGCAGCCCCTGCTGCAGTGGGCTACCATGGGCTACCGTGTGTAGCCAGCAGCCAGCGTGAGCGGCTGTCCAGAAGCCGGTGACTGATCTGCCTCGCCCGGGAAGAGTGCAATGATGGTGCCAACTTGGGCCAGTGAAGCAACGTCCTCCACAACTAGACTGGAGAACAAAAGGACAGCAACTTGTTTGTTCCCCTTCCCCCAATTGCCCAGCGCTGTTCCCATCCCCCAATTCCCCAATAAAAATCTTTAAAAAAATAAAAAATAAAATCTTACTTCTTTGTTTTAATCTTTTTGCCAGAGACCCAAGCCTTTTTTCCCCTCCAAACAATACAACATAAGTGGACTCGTGCCATGTTATCTTCAACAGCACAGAGGATTCATAGCTAGTCTCTCCCATCTCCAGTCAGATAGGCTTCTGAAATTAAAAACCTTAGCAATATTCTCGGCCCCAAACTTCACCTTGTCTTGGAGGGAGAGGAGCAAAAATTTCTGACTTACATCTGATGAGGGAGTGTGGCTGGGACCTGAGGAGCCTCCTGGTTAGGCTGGTCATGGAGGACAGAGGACTGTGCTCTGCTGTCCCAAAGGGTGCCAGAAACAGGCAGGCAGCTCAGGGATGTGTAGGAATGAGAGGTCAACAGACCACCCCTCACCAAGCTACTTGCATGAAGCCTTGTCTCCCCATGCACCTCTGCTGAGGTCAGAAATTGATGTTCCAATGCAGATTTTGTGGTTTATATTATGTGGATGGACTGAACATAACCAAATACCCAGGAAGTGTCAGAGTAAGACAGCTCATGAAAGGGCTTCTCTGAACCTTAAAACAGTACTTTTCAAACTCTCCTGTGCATACAAGTCACTTGTGCATATCATTAAGCTGCACACTGTGACTTAGTGGGTCTGGGGCGGGGCCAAGACGCTGCATTTCTGACACGCTCTCTCAGATGATGCTCATGCCACTGATCTGCAGACTACATTTTGAGCAGCACATCTTGAAATGAGACCTCACTCTTAGAAAGGATCCCAGAGAGACAGCTTATCATTTTGTGCCAAGCCTCATATGAATAGGGAAAGAGTAAAGATAGTGAATATGTAAAATGGTGTCACTTTAACCAAGCTGCTAAAATTATTAACGTTATGAATGTTGAGGCATGAGAGGAAAGACTCCATTCTTATTCTAACGAGCTTGGGAACTTAAACTTTTTTAACTTTCCAGCCCTGTGTCAATGCCTGGATATACATCTGGACATACACCAGACCTCCAGATAACCGTCTATTACCTCCCAAAGGACACACATATCCAGACCACCTGCCTTCCATCATCCAGACCCCTGACATCTGACTGATAACCGTCCTGGACCAGTTCTAGGGCTAAGAATGCAGGGTTGATTATTCTCAAAAATGCACTTTTTACTATAAGAACGCTTACTTTTCTTTCTTTTTCAGAACACTTACAGGTGTTTGCCTAAGTGTGTTCCTAGTTCGCAAACTCTAAGACCCTTGAATAAATCGTTATCATTTATTTCTAGCCAAAGCCTCCAGACTCTTTTTGAGTTCATTCGACACTAACAATCACCAAATCACAAGCATGGATGGAGTGTTTATTGTGTGCTTCATAAGATAAAATTTCATTTGGTGCTCTCGACAGCTCTGGGAGTATTTCACAGATGAGAACTATGACGGATGTGCAGAGATGCTGAATAAGGCTGCCAAGGTCACAGCTATTGAGAGGCTGAGTCAGGATCTGACTTAGGGTTGTCTGGTTTAAGGCCTCTGGTGCTGAAATTCAATGCTTACTTGCCTCCACCACAGAAAAGGCATGGAGTTTCAAGTCAGACAACTAGCACCAAGCAGAGAGGCCCGGTGTAAACCCAGATCTGTTTGAGCCCAAAGCCAGGTTCAGATCTGTCAGAACCACGCTGTTCTGGGGCTGGCAGAGCTGAGGAGTCACACAGCTTCCCTTGGCAACTTTGGAAATTCTCCTTGAGATCTGTCCCAATTTGTTCTCACTAAGGTGAAATCCAGCTGGCCCCTTGTGCTGTCCTGGGGGGAGCCAGAAATGTAGCCCTTTTCTCTCACACCTAGAGAGGGGCTTGTGCTGCCAGCCAACCCCCACCAGCCCCACTCACTTCTTCCCCTGCCTTCTGAATGGGCATTCAGGTGAACAGACTCCATTTTCAGGCTGTGCCAGTCCCTCAGGCCCACTGTGGTCTGGAGGCCGGGCAGCCTGGCATCTGGGGCCTCCTCAGTGGACATCAGTCCTTGGAACTGTGGAAGCGAAGGGGGAGAGGTGTTTTCAGGGCCCAGAGCGACGGTACTACTCGAAGCCAGGCAGCCTCTGGATGAATGGTGCATCAGTTCACATGGGCCTGGGGCGTTTCCAAGGGTCAGTTCCATGCCTGCCAGGGAAGAGCTCTGGCTTGAGGCTCTATCCTTGGGCCTGGGTCCAGTTGGGGTGAGCTTGATGAGCAATGGAGGGGTCAGGCCAGGGACATTGTGGAGACTTACTACCAGTGCCCCTCACCTGCTGGGAAGGGGGGGCCCTGAGCTCCCTCTCAATGGACCTGATTGTTCTCCCTCCTCCACAACCACCCAGTGCCACCCCTTCTACCCCCCACAGAAACCTGGACCCAGAAACCAGAATGTCCAGTGCCTGGAAGCTCCTGGAGAGGGAGCTGATGGCAGGAACGCCCCACCACAAGGCATCTTTCATATGCGCCAAAGGCTTCAGCTATCTCAGGCAGGAGGGAGAAAGTTATTTCCTTTCAGCCCCAAGGGTGAAGTACAAGGTAGGGGTTGGGGGAAGGGTGCTGGCAAACACTGGGTCTGCCACCTTGGCCGGGGCTGCCACCAACGGAACCTGGGCATCCTTCTTCTTGTCCTCTCACCCCTGGCTCCAGTCCATCAGCAAGGACTCTTGGCTGTTCCTCTAAAATACATCTCAGACCGGCTTCTCTCCATGTCATTGCCCAGCCCCGACAAGCCACCCTCATCTCTTGCCGTGCCTCACCTACCCACCTCTAGCTAGTCTTCTAGCTCCATGCCCCTGACCTTACCCTTCCAGGTTATCTGACACACATGGGATGAGGGGTCCTTTCAAAACAGAAATCTGATCATGTGGCCCCTCAGCCTAAAACCTTTCAGAGACTTCACTGCACACAGGACAAACCCTCACCCCTCAGAGTGGCCCATGACAACTGCACAGCCTGGCCCTGTGTGGCAGCCACGCTGAAAGCTCACACAACCTCACCAACCAGGCTTCTCATGATACCCCCAGAGGCCCAGCTCCTTCTTCCTTTCCTACCCCCCCAACCAAGTTGCCATTTTGTTCTCACCTCTGTCACACCTGGGCTCAGGTAACTGACCTGTCAGTCATCTACACTTGGGCGTGAATTTACTGACAGCACCACTCCTAGGACACAGTACAATGTCCTCTCTAAGCATGGAGTGAAAGGATTCGACTCTTGTAAAAGGACGTTTGGGCATCAGGTAAAGAAACTATTTATTTCCAGGGGTGGGGTTTGGAGGAGAGGTGATTACGGTCACAGAGACCCGAAATCAATGGAATTTGCCAACATACAAAGTGATCCCTGGTTGCTCTAATTTAACTTACGCAATTTTGTGCCACACCGATTAGCAAGAGTTATAGAATCCAGTACACTACAGCCCCCCAACACGAGGGCACCTTTTTCTGCACGTTAGATTTAAACGGGCTGACTGAGGCTATGAAAAGAGACACATTTCTGCTTAGGTCAGAGGCTTCTTAGGGGCGATACCCCAGGAAACACTCCACTCAGGGCTGAGGGTTCAGGGTGGGTGTTTAGGAGGTTGATTCTCTTCCAGAACTACCTCTGGACAAGGAAGACAGAGAGCAAGTTGTACCAAAGTGAGCTGACTCTTTCCCTATTCTTGAAATGCGGGGATGGCACAGGGGAAGGGCCAGGGGACACAATCCACATTTACTTTCAAAAGTGAAGAGGGCCCTTGAGTGTCTGCCTCCTGTTAAGCGCATTATTAAGGTGAGACTTGGCAGCTCTGGAGCAGAGAGCTGCAGAGCTAGTGGTTCTGCTATGTTCTTATGGTGACGGGGCCAGGGCTGCCCAGCTCCCGCCCCACCTTTCATTCTAGATCAGCTATCTGGGTCATCAACTCTCGAGAAACAAGCTCTTTGCTGCTTTGCAAGTTACCACAGGCAAGGAAGGAGAAGCAAGAAGTGCAACTGGAGCTGAAATGCAGTGGGAAAAGCTGAATTGGCACAGAGAGGGCGGGCGGGCCGAGGGCAGAGGAAGGAAACCCCACATCTGCGTCCCGCAGCAAAGCCACTGTGATGAATAGGCGGGCTTGCAGCACCAGTGCCTCTCACTGTGTCATCTGTGCATTAACTGCTTGAAACGTCACCCTAAACCATGATTAGCCCATTTGACAGATGAAGAAATTGACCCTGGAGGCCGTGTGACGGGGCTGGAGTTGCACAGCTTATGCACACGTGTGGAGCCACCCTCGCTCCTGGGCAGCTTGGCCACAGGAAACACACTTGGAGTTTCTTAGTTCCATAGCTCCTGTTTACCTAGCCCTCCGTGGATGGGGGGACTCAGCCCCCCAAACCCCTGCCCAACCCCAGGCTTCATATGCTTCTTGCTGTTCTTCAGATGCACACTCTTGGTCACACTCAGGTCACTACTTTTGCTGTCTCCTCAGCCTGACACTCTGAGCCCTGATCTGCCCATGCCGGGCTTCCGTCAGGTGTCACCTCTGCAAAGAGGCCTTTTTTGACCATCCAATCTCACATGCCCCCGAGCCAAGTTACCTGCTACTTGCCCTGGTTTATTTTTGTTCTGGAACTTATCACTATCGGATTGTTATTTGCTTTCTGACTCCCCCATTGGAAGGTGAACTCCCTGAGAACAGTGACTCGGTCTACCTTGTTCTCAGCTACATCATCAGAGCCTACAGCTGGGCCAGGCACCAATCAAGTGCTCAATTAATACCTGCGGCAGGAGTGGACTCACAGCTGTTCCATGAAGCGTTCAGAGCAGCCTGTCAACAGCAGGCCCTGAGAACGGCCCGCCCCAGATTACAGAGAGGATGATTTGGGGGCGGAGGTGGGGGCAGTAATTACAGCAAGAGAAGACCCAGCATTTCAGAGGAGGTTAGAGGAAAGCCACTTTTAAAACAGCACCCCGTGCCTCTCAGGTCTATAATCTTGTTGATCTTTTTAAAACCCTGGCATTACCAGCAGACCCTATTTTTCCTTCTCCATCATGTAGAAGGTTTGTCTTTTCCTGCCACCCCAGGTCATCAGTGGGGCTCAGGCCCTCTCCCTTGGGGACTGCAGTACCTGCCAGCGCCTGTGAGTCGCTGCCTCCCTCAGCGCTTCCAAGACCCTTCAGGGAGGGCTTTCTCAGGGGGTGCCTAGTGGAGACTTGCAGAAATGCCTACAGCCCAGGAAGGCCAGCTCTTCCCCATGGCACAGGCCAGCTCTCGCTAAAGACATCCCTCCCCCCTGTTTCCTTCTGCATTGGAACAAACACCGGATTTGCTGCACAGGGCTCTGGGGGGCAGGGAAAGGAAGGCCCCAGAGATTGTGCCTGCAATTCACCCAGCACCCTCCTGCCCTGTGGCTCCAAACTGCCTCTTCATTAAGGGGCGGGTATGTAAACTGGTGAGCTGGTACAAAAAAACCAAGCATGCCTGCTGTCTAAAAATACATGTCGCTAAGCTCGTAAGTTCACGAGGTTGGCTGCAGGCTGGTAGCACCTACTTTGATTACAGTTATAGGCTCCCTTTTCTTCCTAAGCTATCTAGTTTCTTCATGACTCACGAACCCAGGAATATCTATACCTATGAGTGGGACTGACTCAGCTATTAGGACGAAGGGCTTTCTGGAAGTTCAGAGGCCTTGTACCAGCCAGCACAGAGACACAGATGGCTTGTAAGTGGAAAGAAACCTCGTACAGTCTTTGCAGAGTGAGTTTACCTCTTTCTGCTCTGCTGCCCGGCTTCTGAAGTCCCTGGGTCCCTGGTCGCAGTGGTTTGCTTTTTACATCAGCAGCTACACCACTCTAGTTCACTCTGTAATGACCATTTCCTCCCAGGGAGCCTCCTTGGGCTGGCAAACTCAGGATACACAGGAAATCTACTCCAATCCCAGGATGGGCAACAGGAGATGGATTTTCCACAATAGTCTTTTAAAACAAGGCAGAAAGTTCTACGTAAACAGTAGGCTGCCCTGAGAGGCTGCTGACCCCAGTGGCCTGAAGAACTTCATTTCTACCCAAAAAGCAGGAGACCCCCAGAAAGCACAAGCTACGCTTGTGAGATAATTCTCCCTGGCTCCCTGCATTTCTGTAGGTCTTGTCAACAAGACACGAACTGCCTTTTGTTCTGGATTATATTTTCAAAGGTGTTTGTATAACAAACACCCTTAGAAGACAGAAGCAGTGTCTTGGTTTGGGGTAAACAGCAAGTTTTTGCATACAGCCTTGAGAGACTGAGACAGTGTCTGTCTCCAGAGTAAAAGGGGTAGGTTTGCTTACGCTCTGCTACAAGAGATGTAAACGCCCTAAGATCTCAGTTCTTCTATAATGTAACCCACTGCATGTGCTGCCATTCATCTGGGCCCCTGGGACTTGGAGGCAATGAGAACTGATGCAGATATGCTGATCCTCATGCTGCTTGCTGTGCTGTAATAGTCTTTTGTCTCTGACCCAGGGGTCTCCTGTTTTCTGCTAGCATTCAGGAAACCAGGGAAAGCTAAGTTAATTGGCTCGCAAATAGGGTAAAATCTCAGTTCTTTCACAGTTCTTGAGTGGAATTGGAATAGTTCTGCTCCTACTGCAGTCAAGACCCAGTCTCTAAGCTCCAGGTCTGCCCTCTTTCCAGCAAACTCAGAAGAAGCCTCAAATTATAAAAATATATGTAAACTAAGGAAAGAAGAATTCCTTTAAAAAAAAGAGTGCTCTGCTTTGCAAAAGGATTTACTGCATGCCTGAAAGATGATGTGATTTTTCCCAAAGAGCTGAATTTGCACCAAGTTTTTGCCTTAATATAAAACAAAGTTCACCCCTGCTTTTCTGTTGGAGGTGGGAATACCAAGAGGTCAGGCCTGGGAGCGGAGCTTCTCAGGGACTACTGTCAAACCACTGCCTCCTTCCTAAAGACCAGCTGGCATGCTTGCTTCATAGCACCCTCCACCTCCTTATAATAAAAATCAATTACTAGGGTCTGTAGTGAATTGAGTCGTGCCAGTATCAATTTCCTGGGTCTCATAATATACTATAGTTATATAAGATGCTGCCAGTGGGGTGAACTGGGCAGTGGGTTCACCACTCAATGGCTATGTGGTGGTGGAAGTGATCTGGTCTCTCCCTAAATTGGGAATGATGTCACCTGCCCTGCAGTACGGTGGTGGGACTGGAGGGGAGGAATGTAAAGTGCCTAGGATTTCTGCAACGTCTGTGAGTCTATAATGATTTCAAAACAAAAAGTTTAAAACAATGCTATGACTTAGAAAAACGAATAGCCAAATCTTGTTAGATTTATAATTAAGTGAAGACACTGCTTTGAGAGCCTTGGGGCTATCCTGTTTGTAACCATATTAAAATAATAATTAACTAAGTGGTTTAATTGCACACACACAGAAAAATCAATTACTTAATGCCAATGACCTCAGCCACTCAATGGAATGAGAGAGCCCTTGCAGGTCACCAAGTCCCCATGAGACTCAGGTCACCTCGCTGCCCCACACGGTGCACTCCTGAAGCACGAGATAGCAGTGGCAGCCAGAGGGACCACCAGCAATAGCCCCCAGGTCCCTAACCTGGGAGATGCGGGGGCGAGAGAGGAGGGGCAGAGACAGTCTCGCTGAGGCTGGCTGTGGCCGTTTCTCCTTGCCCAAGAGAAAAGCCCAGGGCTCGGTAGGAAGGAGCCCAGCTCGGCCGTGGTGATGGAAAATGATTGGACTTTTCTCTAAAATCAGGAAAACACCACCTACCCTGCAGTGAAAACTGGAGAGAGGTTTCTGGAGTGCCCCAAACAAAGCAAGGCACATAGTAGGAGCTCAATAAAAGGCATCTATATATAAGGGAGAATGGCCAATTTGTGATCAATCAGCAAGTCTTGGCAAAGCACCCATTATGTCTCTAGCCCCAGAATAGAAAGTCCTGCCCAAGAAACCACTTGGGTTGTTTTTCTTTCCCAGCATGCCTTGCTGGAGAACCGCCTGCCCCACATGGGGCCCTTAACTTTTCCTCACCCCTCACAAACGCTGGTGGCCTGGGCACAGTGGTACTTCACCTCCAGGGCCCAGAAAGCAGGTACCGGCACTGATGACAACACTGGGAGGCCCTCATTAAGGGCAGTGCCCCTATAAAGCTTTATACAGTAGTTGACTGATATGTACTGGCACCCCCTCTATCACCCTCTTGGCCCACTCAGAGCCGTCCACTCCCTAAGTCCCACTCCAGCAGTACTGCAGAACATTCTAACCGCCCCGACGAGCCAGCGGGCATGTCTGGGGTGAGCTTCTCCTGGGATGGAGCCTCTGCATTTGGCCACAGGAGCCACCGGGCTTACCACTCTTCAAACCCACAGACTGACCCTGAACCCCGGCCATACACCACCCAGACATAGCCTGTGTCCTAGATCCTAAGACTTACGACTCATGTGTGGAATTTTCTGCCAGGATTTGACTGGCAGATGAGCAAGCATGTAACCACGTGAGCCTGGATTCCCTTTCTTCTCTCAATTTCTCTGCTTTCTTTGTCACTTCAACCAGCCAGTCAAACTTCTATGCACCCCCAAGCCATGAGCCTATGGCCAGCGGGGCCAAAGCAACACAGCGGGCCTAACGCTCCAAACACATCCCGCAGACCCCAGACCCGGGCGGGAGAAATACACATCATATCCCAGCATCTCCAAAGCTAAAATTAAGACTCCTCTGGAGATAAAGAACAGGTTCTCTCTGCTTCCTCCCCTTGGGTTTTTTCTTGAAATTCCAGGTAAGGCAAAGAGCTGGCAGAGCTGTTCCCAAGGCTGGCTGCTAACCCTCCCTGGGGTGGTAAGAGTGAAGGCGGCTGGATTAGCTCGGTGTGTTTGAACTCTCAGAGATTCTGCTGAGTCACTGCTGCAGGGGCTGAACCTGGGGGTATCAACAGGTGACCGCAGCCACCCTCCCCAAAGGCAGGAAGGTAGAAACAGACTGGAGCTGGTGTTGGGTAATATGGTAGATCTGTAGGGGCCCTGTCCCAAGCCCCTTAGCAGCTGATGCTCCCACCCCCCGCCCCTCACTGCTGTGGGTACTGGCAGCTAAGGACTCACAGCTGCCCCTTCTCCAGAGTCACGCCCTCAGCCCTTGGGAGCCATCTTGCCACACTCCACACCCTTTGGGGGAGGAGGCCCACAGACAGTAGATGACTGACATGGGGGCGTATAACAGTTGTCCCCTAAGATGGGACAGCTCTGTGGTGCCACCCGTCCTCAGCGTCCTCCCATGCCCTGTCCTGCTTCTTCTGTCACTGCCTTAGGATGTTCAGCTGAGGGCAGCCCTCCAGTTACCTGCATACGAATCCTGTCTCAGGCTCTGCTTTCAGGGGCCCTGTCCTAAGGCAGGCAACATTCGTCACTGCTCCTCTCTGATGCCCCCTCCTCCTGGAGGACCCCTTTGATTCAGGGTTGTGGGGGTGGGCTGGGAATCCTCATGCCTACCCAGCTCTCCCTAGTTTGGTTCTGAGTGCGTTGGGTTGTTTTCCCTTAATCTTTTCCCCTCCTGTACAAGCTGGCGAGTGAGTACAGTACGAAAGGGTTAAGGCAGTTTCTCAAGGCTGTATGCAAACTTGCTGTTCACTCCTGGGTGGGGGGCAAAGGGAGGAACAGGGCCTGGGAGCCTCAGGATGGGATTCCCAATGGCCAGCAACACCATGGAGGGGACTGAGCAAAAGGGAAGCATTGGAGAGAAAAGCAGAAAAACTTCCTTTGGGATGGGATAGGAGTGTGGGGCCAGCTAACCTCATTCCTCTAGACGGCATCACCCACTATGCACAGGTCACATCTACATGGGGGCTGGAAGTGGACCTTGTGCTTACCTTTTCTCAGGAGTTGGGGGTGGCATAGGGGCAGGTGACTTTGACAGCTGTCATATGTCATGCTATGGAACAGGCACTGTGCAAAGTGTTTTACATGAATTCTTTTAATCCTCACCACAATCCTAAAAGAGGAAACTGAAGTTCAGAGAGGCCCTCTGTCCTGCAGCAACTGTTAGGTTATCCTCTTCTGGGGTAGCTGGTGTGGAGGGCAGCCCAGGCCCAGCAGTCAGAGATAAGTGTTCTGGTGTTGAATACACTTCCTGGCTGTGTGGCGCCTATGCAAATCTATTAGCCTCCCTTGGCCTCAATTTACTAGTCAATAAAATGGGTATATATCTAAAACCTTACTGAGAAGACCAAATGAGATTACATATGTGGCTATGCTGTGTAATATGCTGGGCACAGGTCAGGAGTTGGCAATAATAAAGGCTAACATTTATTTAGGTCCTACTAGAGGCCAGCCACAGTTCTAAGCACCTGAAATGTTCATTTGATCCTTACGACAGCCCCATGAAGTAGATACTATTATCGGCCCCATTTTCCAGCTGAGAAAACTGAGGCATAAAGAAGTTAATACATTTGATCACCAACAGAGTCAGTGTTTCCAGGGGTAAAGCCAGGCAGTCTGATTCCTGAGACATTGGACACAGTAGCTTTATGCTTCGCCCTACCCTCCAACCTCACCCATCCCTGCAGGTCAACTCCAGGCCCCCCTCTTTCAGGAGGCCTTTGCTGCCTTCCTCGGCTCACCATGAGCTCCTCCAATCAAAACTGGAATTTCACAGTGGCAGAGAGTCACATCCTGCCTTAACTGGTTCTTTGATAGGTCTTGTCTCTCTCACTAGTTTGAGGACTCCTTAGATGACAGAAACAAGTCCAGATCTCCCCTGACTCACCTGGTTACCCCAGCCCCAAGCCCCCAGCCACCAGCCCTGGGCACTGATCCTGGGCCTGGCACAAGCTGAGAGCCTCCTAAACACCCACAGATTGAATGGCAATGAGGTGCTTTTTCCCTGGAGTGCTGGCCTGTTCTTCCTGAGCAAGCAGGCAGCCTTCATGCCCCAAGGCCAGGTCCACCACAGCCTCCGGGCACCCCACTGGCTTTATGTCGGCTCTGGGACACTTGTATCCACAGCATCCCAGCTGGGTTCCCAGGCCCCTGGTGGACAGAGCATCTGGACTGGATTGGAACAACATCTAAGGTCATTACAAACCTGGATGTTGGACATCCCGAATTCCCTCGAGACTCAGGGTAAAGCCAGGCAGGGCACAATAGGGCCCAGCATTAACTCCTCGACCATGGAAGGGGCCCGGGGATGAGGGATTCCCTACCCCCTCACTGACTGGTTCTGGTCTTGCCCAAACTGCGGGATTTAGAAGCTCTTCCGTGTAGCTAAATTAATTATCTCCCACTTTAGCATAAGACTCAGAGGATTGGCAAAGGTCCCACTGATAGCTGTCGTCCTGGAGGCTGGCCCGCGCAACTCCAGACCTAGCAGTAACTGAGGGTTGTGACATACCTGAGAGGTTTTCTTCTAAATCATACAACGTAATCAAATGCATTAAACATGCTTCAAAATGGTGCAGTAGTTAATGGCCTTTACAGCCAGACAGGCCCGGGTTCAAATTCTAGCTCTGCCAACGCGCAGGCTGTGTTATGTAAGTAAACTCTCAGAGCCTCGGCTGGACACTGGTACTGGGAGGCCGGCGACGAGGTCACACAAGGAAGTGTCCTCAATTTAAGGTTCTCAGTGGTTACAATAGGAGCCAGTGAAAAGAGGTCAGCCTGCAATTTGTCATCCTCTCATAGGAGAACTTGATGTCTGCTTTTTGTAAGAAGGACCCAAAGTCCAAGAGCTTGAGAAACTCCTCAGAAGTTACACGGCCGGGGGCCAGCAGATGGCCATGAAATGGTGGGACAGGCCCCTGTGAGGACAGTGGCCTTCAAAATCAGGGACTTCCAATCCCCTGGGGAAATTAATATGCAGATTCCTAGGCCTGTCCTACCCAGAGTTTCTGGCTTAGCAGCCAGCCTTTCTTTGGCCTAAGGAATGCCCCTCCCCAGGTTGCCCCCATCCCATCAGCAGGGCCATCCAAAGCTTACCTGGGAGGAAGGGGATGATTCTCTGCTTGGGGTCCTTCTGGCCACCTTCGATGGGAAACTTATCCAAAAGCTGCATCTGAGAAGCCAGACAGAGGGACATGATTCAGAAGATTGGAACAGCCCTTGGCGTCCCTTCCCCACTCTGCTCCACTGCTCCAGGGCCCCACTCTTCTCAAACGGATGAGTGACGCCTCAAATCCCTCATTTCACAGATGATTAACAAACCACACGGGGCGTGAGAGGGAAGAGGCCAAAGGGGGTGTCTGAGCCATCTCAAGGAGAAGTGGGGGCACAGGAGGAGGTATCCGGGGATGCCCCACTTCCCAAAGGAAGTCAGGGTAGGGACCAACAGGCTTTCAGGCCAGGTGACAGGAGTGGTTTCCGGAGGCTTCTCTGGGCCCAGATTCTTTCATGTCATCTGCTGGTTGAGCCCTTAAGCCACCTGCCATTCCAAACCCTCCTGGGCCAGGATGCTGGGAAGTCCCACCTGATGCTTCAGACAGACCACCCACCTTTCAGAACTGCTCTGCAGAAACAAACCCTGATGTTATTTTAATTGCAAAACCAAATCCAGGCGCTTGTCCCCACGCTGGAAGACCCCCTCCTCCATTTCCTACCTTCCCACCCTGGAGATCGCTGCTGTTTTTCCAGGGACAGACCCACTGGAAGAGTTTCCAGGGTTCAGGAGAAGCAACTATTTTTTTTTCTCTTCTGCTATTCTGGGCTAAAATTCTGTATAAACTGGAAAAATACACAGGAGACAGGATGGCTGAGGCCACGGCCCCTCTGCATATGGTTAATCTCCCTTCCACAGGCACAGGCGGAGCTGGAGCTGAGTGGAGAGGGCAGACGTAGTCCTGCAGACCCAGCTGTGTGACCCCGGGCAAGGCCCGGAAGCTCTCTCAGTTCACCCTCAGGCGCCTCATTGGTGAAATGAGGAAGATCAGTCACATGCTATCTGAAGTCCATTCCTTCCTTCAAATATTTATTGAGCACCTACTTCGAGCACTGAGCACTAAGAAAAATGGCAATAAAGAGACAAAGCCCTTGCCCTCAGGGAGTTTCTAGTCTAGTGGAGGGAGACAAACAGTACACAAATGAAAATGTACTACGTTGGGGTTGGGGATAAGTGCTATGTAGACAATCGAAGTAGGATAAGGTGTTGGAACAGAACAGGGTTGTTATTTTACATAGTGGTGAGTAAGGCCTTACGAGTCAGATGGCAATTCAGCAGAGACCCGCAATAGGTAAGGAAGCGAGCCATGCTGGAAGGAGAATAGGAAGTGCAGAGTGTGTCTAGATAGAGGAAACAGGAAGTGCCAAGAGCCTGCAAGGGCCAGAGAGGCTGGAGTGGAGCGCGCCAGGGGCTCAGGCATGGACAACAAGATCCAAGAGGCTGGACGGGCCAGATCATGGAGAGGATGGCTCTAGCTACAGGGTAGTGAATGGGCCACAGAGCGGTAGCAGGCAGACCAGTGAGGAGCCTATTGATGGTGGCTTGGACCACAGTGCTAACATTGGAGGTGGTGAAGAGTGGTCCTGCACTAGATTTTGTGTGTGCGTGCAAGTGTGCATATTCCCGTCTACCCACCCACCCATCCAGCTCTAACACATGACTTTAGGATTCTCTCTTGCACAATCATTATCCAACATACAGAGGCTATTTAGAGCCCACACGTGAAGGGTGGGTCATTGTCAGATTCCATTCAAAACAAAACAGAGACTGCACCATTATTAACTTTCACTTCCCTGAACGCAGACTGAAATTTAACAAAAGCTGGCTCATGAGTTTTCAAATAATGTTGTAAGTCCATCTCTCAAACATTTAATAATTGCCTGCTACGTGTAACTACGGGCCCCTGGGTCATAACGCGATAGACTTGTACTTAGAATTTTTTTTTAATTGAGACATTTTCAAATAAATTCTACACAGAGTAGGGCTCCTATTTTCTCCTTCCCTAACCCATATCCTATTTTGTAAATTTTATTTCTGTATTACGTAAGAATTCATGTTCACTGAGGGAAGAAAAACCTAGAAATTGCAGAAGTGGGTGGTCAAAAAGGGAGCAAGAATCACTCATAATCTTTCCCCCTGAAAAAGCAACATTAACATTTTGGGATATATATATATTCTTTCCAGACATTGTTCCACGAATGCCAATAAAATGAGCTCATCAATACTTTTACACTCTATAATGAAAATTTTCCCATGTCAGTGAGTAGCACTTCCACCCCAGCATCCTTGATTGTGACACAGAGGTCAATGTTTCGATGGGCCATAGTTTATTTACCTACTCCCCTACTGTTGGATGTTTAGGTTGCTTCTGACTTTTTACTACTATTATATAACACTACAGTGAGCATCCTTGCCCATGCATCCATGCACACTTCTTTCATTGTTTTTCTACTTTTGTTTCACTTGGTTGAAATCTATGCATATTTATAGGCGCCTTAAATCTGTTTTGAAAGAAGACAGAATAAACGGATAATCTACGATGGGTAGGCAAGGCCTGGCACCTCTGAACAGCGGCTCCACAGAATTTCTGAGGAAGAGTACGGAGGTTTCTGAGGAGAAAGGCAGGCCCAGCCACACACCTGCCGACGTGTTAAAAGTCAGGTTCGCTTCAGTCGGTCCTGGCAGCGGCACGAGATCTTGCATTTCTACAAAACTCCCAGGTGGTGCTGAAATTGCTGGTCCATGGACCACACTCAGCAGTAAAGCTCTGGAGCTGTGCTGTCCTCTATGGCAGTCACGAGCCACATGTGGCTGGTGAGCCCTTGAAATGTGACCCACCCAAATTCAAATTCAGATGTGATGAGTGTAAACTATGCACCAGGTTTCAAGACTTAGTACAAAAAAAAAAGGAATGTGAACAACTATCTCATTAATTTTTGTGTTGACTGCATGCTGAAATGATAATATTTTGGATACATCAGGTTAAATAAAAATACTTTAGAAATGATTTCACCTGTGTTACATTTTTAAGTGGCTACTAGAAAATTAAAAATTACATATGTGGGTCATATTATATTTCTAGGCTGCTCTAGAGCAAGACAATTATCAAAATATAGCTTGAAGACTGCCCATACCTGAATCACCTGGGGATGGGTGTTTGTTAAAACTGCAGTTTCCTGAGCCCCACCCAGGAGTCTGTGAACCTTTACTCTGGTGCTAGAGACAGGTAAGCAAGTTCTGGAGTGAAGGGGACTGCTGATGATGTATGAACAGGGTTTTGTGGGAGCCAAAGTAGGAGGTCAGGGAAGGCTTCCTGTAGGAGGAGAAGCCAGCTCCATCTTGGCAGAGTGACAGTCACACTCCCTGTGCCTTCCCTGCCAAACAGCAGCCTGAATTCCCTCAATGGGTTTGTGTACCTTCTGGAGGGCAGGAATCATCTGATCGCCCCACAGATTTGAGCTTTCCCTCAAAATGCCTCTTGGAGGATGCCTTGCAGCAGGCCTCTCTCCCACCTCCTTCTGTAACAGATTTGCATCTTCCCCCACCTCTGCCTTAATCTGGACCCTCACGAGGCCAAGATAAGCCATCCACTAAGATTACTGGGTCAATGGGTCCTGCCCAGAGACATGAGCGCCCAGCTGGCCTGCTCCCCTCCATCCCTATCCCTCAGGTGCTGAGCCCAGCCACACGTGTCACCTAAGCCCACCACCAGTGCTGAGCCAGAAGAGCCTTGGTGTCTGCCCCTTCTGTCCCCATCATCCCCCAGGCCCACCAGCCACAGCCACTGGAAAAGGAAGCACCACTCACCAGCTGCCGGTGACATTTTCTCTGCCCACAGGCCACCTTTCAAAGAAAGCAAATGCCCTTGTTCAGACTCTGGAGCAAGCCGAATCAGGGCAGCCCAGCTGAGTTCACTCAGTGTGGGGATCTCGCAGAGCGGCACCGCTCAGCATCTATGGCAGAGCAGTGGGCAGCGGAATGAACATCTGGGGCCATGTTTGATATACAATCCAAATGTCACCCCCACCTGCGGGGGCGGCTAGGCAGGCTGCAAAGTGGTTCATTCACCTGCCCAAACTGCAGGACTGGCTTCCACAGGTAAAACACTCACACGAAAGGCTGAGGAGGGCTGTCTCACGAAGAGGCCTGCCCCGGCCTTCCGCGAGGAGGAAGGCTGGGTGCGTGGGCAAGGAGGAAGGAAGGCTCCGCCCAGCAGACACTTCTGCTGCGGCCACCTTTCCAGGCAGGAAATGGATTCTCCTGTCACTCCAGCAAAGGCCTGACTCAGGCTGGAAGAAACACAGGGCCCTTTGCCAGGGTCCTTCTTAGAATGAGAGGCGTTTGGCTAATGGAGCCCTTTGCAACCACATCAGAACTTTTCAGTGTGTGGTGGACGCCAGGCTGTTTATCTAAGGGGTGGATAGTGTGAGAGATACAGGGCAGCTTGGCTCCAAGAGCTGGCCCCAGCCAGAGAAAGCTGATTCAGCAGCTCTTCCTGGGCAGAGCTGAGCAGCAATAAACATGGGGAGAGAGAAGGGTGGGCCCCGAGTCCAGCTGGGGCACATCTGTAACCCACAAGTCCAACTCCTCACCCTCCCAAGAGGCTGGAGGTCCCAGCAACTCTAGCTTTGGGGCTCTAATCCGCAAACTTTAATCCACTTTTTTTTCAGCTCAGGAACAAAGGGAACATTATTACTACAAGAGTCCGATGGTTCCCTGACCCAGAAATTCCTCTTACAATAAGGCAAGGCATCCAGTCTCCCTGGGGACCATGAGAGATCAAGAGAAACCTCTGAATTGGTTTGTCCATTCTACGAACGGAGGGCTTGTCAGTGCCTGTGTTAGACACTAGAGAGAATCACAGAGACAGAGAGACAGACAATAGTGATATGTGTGGCTTTTCTTAAAGTTCTCATTCACTGTGGCCTGGAAAGTGCTTCCCCTTTCCTTTCCTTCTTTGATGACCTTATCAAGCGGCATCTACTCTGGAAAGCCATCTTTGTCCATTCAAGCCTAAGTTCATACCTCCTTTCTTTGAATTCCTAAAGCACTCCTTATTGGAATTCCCTATTTCAGTACAGCATAGTCTTTTATGATTTTTTCTTTTTTTTTACAAGTTCACCTCATTGCCCAAGAGCAAGCATCTCTCCCCTTGAATGGCATTGGCATCCTTTTCGGGAATCAGTTGGTGGACCATAAATGAATGGGTTTATTCCTGGACTCTCACTTCTACTCTTTTGATTTATACGTTTACCCTTATATCTGTACCATACCATCTTGATTACTGTAGCTTTGTATTAAGTTGTTTTCTTTTTTAATAGACTTTAGTTTTTATAGCAGTTTTAGGTGCACAGCAAAACTGAGCAGAAAATACAGGGAGTTCTCATATATGCCCTGACCCTACACACTGGCAGTCTCCCCCACTATCAAAATCCAAGACCAGAGTGGTACGTTTGTCACAACTGCTGAACCTATGTAGACACATTACTATCACCCAAAGCCCATAGTTTACTTTACAGTTCATTCTTGGTGTTGGTGTATTCTATGGATTTTGATGAGTGTATATAATGACATGTATCCAATATTATAGTATAATATAGAAGTTTCACTGCCCTAGAAATCCTCTGTGCTCCATCTACCCACCATCCCCTTACCTCTAGCCCCTGGAAACCATTGATATTTTTACTGTCTCTATAGTTTTGGTTTCTACAGAACGTCATATAGTTGGAATCTTATAGTATGTAGCCTTTTCAGGTTGGCTCTACTTCTTTTACAGTATGCATGTAAGGTTCTTCTGTGTCTTTTCATGGCTTGATAACTCATGTTTTGTCTGGATAACTCATTCGTTGTCTGGATGTACGACAGTTAATTTATGTATCACCTACTGAAGGACATCTTGGTTGCCTCCAAGTTTTGGCAATTATAAATAATGCTGCTATAAAATATCCATGTGCAGGTTTTTGTCTGGACATAAATTTCAACTCATTTGGGTAAATACCAAGGAGGTTGATTAATGAATTGTATAATAAGAGTGTGTTTAGCTTTGTAAAAAACTGCCAAACTGTCTTCCAAAGTGGCTGTACTATTTTGCATTCCAACCAGCAATAAATGAGTTACTGTTGCTCTACATCCTCACCAGCACTTAAGTGTTGCCAGTTTTTTATTTTCATCATTCTAATATAGGTGTGTAGTGGTATCTCATTGTTGTTTTAATTTGCAACTCTCTAATAACATACTCGTATGATGTTGAGTATCTTTTCATACTCGTATGTTTATTTGCCATCTATCTATTTAGAGAGATGCCTATTCAGATCTTTGCCTATTCATTAATCAGGTTGTTCATTTTCTTGTTGAGTTTTAAGAGTTCTCGATATAGTTTTGATGATAGTCATTATCAGATACGTCTTTTGCAAATATTTTCTCCCAGTCTGTGACTTATCTTATCAATCTTTTTATGTATTAAGTTCTGGAATCAGGAAGTGTTGAGTCCCTCATCTTTGTTTTTATTTTTCAGGATTTTTTTTGGCTGTTTGGAATCTCTTGAATTTCCATATGAATTTCGGGATCAGCTTGTCAATTTCTGCAAAGTAGCCAGGTGAGATTTGATAGGAATGCATAGAATTTGTAGATGAATTTGTGGAGTACTGCCTTCTTAACAATATTAAATCCTCCAATCCATGAACATGGGATGTCTTTCCATTTACTTAGTAACATTTTTGTTTTAAAGTCTATTTTGTCTGATATTTGTATAGCCACTATAGCTCTCTTGTTTTCTATTATAATATTTTAATTCCCTTAATAATTTTTTTCACTATATTTATGAGTTATTTCTTAATGGTTCTCTAGGGCTTACAGTATACATCTTACCTTATCAGAGTCTACTTTATACTAGCTTAATTCCAGTGAGATAGAGAAACATTACTCCTATATAGCTATATTCTCTTTTCTTGTTTTGTACTGTTATTTATACATATTACATTAATATGTCTTACAAACCCAATATTGCTATAATTATTATTCCACAGTAGCTCCCGACTAGGAGCTGAGGGGAAAGGGAGTCCTGTGTTCTGGGCTGCATAGGCCAGGAATAGAGCTTCTGTCAAGCTTAGATGGGGAAAAAGGGGAACGGTTGTGGTTCAAATGCCACAAACTCTTGCCATTTTTACTGAAATTTAGTCGATTTTCTTAAATAAATATTTCTCCATTTGTTATATGTTTGTAGGCCCTTAGGACAATTTCCAGAGACTTTAATTTATTTTAAAAAAATAACTTTCACCATTTATGGTTGTTGCACCAGGGTGAGAGTTCAGAGAGCTCATCAGGCAGCCATTCCAGAAGTGCTCGCCTTTCATGTTTTGTTTCTGTTCCCCCACCCCAAAGCACCCAGCACAGTGCTGGCTGCCAGCTGGGACAGCGATCATCACACCCTTGGTGTCTAATGATATTCAAAATGGTGGCACAACTCTGAACTTTCACATGAAGATATAAAAACAACACATTTGAGAGGGACTGGACAGCAAGCACCTCTAAAACAATTATTAGCAAATCCTTTTTTGGGGAAGGGGTGTAGCAGAATTCTCTGTTCAAATGAAATCTACTATCAAACTTCAATACATATTTTGGGGGTATAGATATCCTATCATTCTAGAACAATCTGTTGTTCTAGTCCCATTGAATTTTATTAACTCCTTTGTCAAAAATCAATTAGCTATATATGTGTGGGTCTGCTATTTCTGGACTCTATGCTATTCCACTGATAGATAGATATATATATCCTGACACCAACACTATCCTATCTTGATTACTGTAGGTTTTTAGTTAAGTCTTAAAATCAAACTTTTTCTTCTTTTTCAAAATTGTTTTGATCATCCTAGATCATTTGCATTTTCAAACACATTTTAGAATAAATTGATTAATTTCTACAAAATGAAAGCCTCCTGGGATTTTAAAACATTGGGATTGCATTGACTCTGTAGATCAATTTAGGGAGAATAGCTATCTTAACAATATGGAGACTTCTGACTCATGAATATGGTAAATCTCTCATTTATTTAGATCTCCTTACAATTCATTCAACAATGTATTATAGTTTTCGATGTAAAGGTCTCACACATCTTTCATTAAATTCATTCCTAAGTGTTTTATGTGTTTTGATACTATTATTATAGTGTTTTAAAATTTAATTTTCTGTTTGCTGCTAGTATACATAAATACAATTGATTTTTGCATATTGATCTTTATCCTGCAACTTTGTGAAAATTACTTATTAATTCTCGTAGGTATTTTTGTCTTTTGCATATTCCTTAGTATTTTCTACATCGACAATCATGTCAGCCAAAAAAAAAAAACCACCGAAAATTTTACACTTTCCTTTTCCAAATCTGTATACTTTTCATTTTCTTTTCTTATTTCAATGGCTAGACTGTCCAATACAATGTTGAACAGAAGAAGTAAGAGAGACTATTCTTACCTTATTCCAGTCTTAGGAGGAAAGCATTCAGTCTTTTACCTTGGAATATGATGATAGTGGTAGGTTTGTGTAGATGCTCAGGTTGAAGAAGTTTCCTTTGATTTTTAGTTTATTGAGTTTTTAAATTATTATCATAAATGAATGCTGACTTTTATCCAAAGCTTTTGCTGAATCTATGGATATCAGTTTTTCCTCCTTTAGTCTGTTAATGTGACGAATTAACATCTATTGGTTTTGGAGTGTTGAACCAAATTGCATTTTTGAGATAAATCCTACTTGGTTATAATGTATTATCCTTTTCATATTCTGCTGGACTAGATTTGCTACTGTTTTTGCAAGGAATCTTGCATCTCTTAATAATAGCCTTATGGCTATTATTCTGAATTTTCTTTTCTTATAATGTTCTTATCAGGTTTTGATACCAGGGTTAATGCTGATTTTCATACAATGAGTTGGAAAATGTTCCTTCTTCCTAAGAGTTTCTGTGTAAAATGGTATTTTTTCATTCCTGAATGTTGGACCTACTGGGCTCTCACATCCTAAAAAGAAATTAATCCTTCGAAGGCATAAGACACTAGGCTTAAAAGAGAAAATAAGATGAAAAAGTTCTAGAAAAGGGTAGTAATGATGGCTGCACATCAATGTGAATGCACTTAATGCCAACGAAGTGTACACTTAAAAATGGCAGGTTTTATGTTTTATATGTATATACTTGACCATTATAAAGAGGGTGCCAAAAAAATGAATACACATTTTAAGAAAGGAAAAAACTATTAAAATTGTAATACTCAATATATACCAATAACAAAATATGAATACAAGTCATGTGTATACATTTTTTGGCACCCCCATATCTACATATATATACACATTATATACTTGTATATGTGTGTGTATATATATCAGGGTGCCAAAAAAAATGTATACACATGACTTGTATTCATATTTTGTTATTGGTATATATTGAGTATTACAATTTTAATAGTTTTTTCCTTTCTTAAAATGTGTATTCATTTTTTTGGCTCTCTCTCTCTCTCTCTCTCTCTCCCTCCCTCCCTCCCTCTCTCTCAATCTCTCTCTCTCCTAACTGTATTAACTTGCTAGGGCTGCTGTAACACAGTACCACAAACTGAGTGGCTTAAATAACAGGAATGTTTTATCTCAGTCCTGGAGGCTAGGAGTCCAAGATCAAGGTGTTGGCAGGGTTAGTTCCTTCTTAGGTCTGTGCAGGGGGACCTGTTCCATGTCTCTTCTCTAATTTCTGATGGGTTGCTGGCAATCGTTGGTGTCCCTTGGCTTGTAGGAATATTACCTCTATCACTGTCTTCATCTCCACATGGTGTTCTCCCTGTGTGCATGTCTGTGTCCAAATTTCCCCTTTTTATAAGGACACCAGTCATTAGATTAGGGGCCCACCCTGTTCCAGTATGACCTCATCTTAACTAATTACATCTGCAACAACCCTGTTTCTAAATAAGGTCACATACTGAGGTCCTGGGAATTAGGACTTCAACATGTAAATTTGGGGGGACACATTAAGACTTCAATCTCTAACACCAACGCACATTAAAACAATACATAACTATTAAAAGAGAAAATACTTGCCCATATTCTACCAAAAGTCTCTCCCTGAACTCACAGTGGTGCTATACAACATTTTGGAAAACGTGACTAATAATAATAATACATAGTGCATAGCTAGTCAGATTTGGATTCAATTCAGTTTCCTCATCTGTAAAATGGGGACAGTGATAGAACCTGCCTGATAAGGTGGGTGAGAGGATTAAATGAGATGTGTATAAAGCGCTTGGCTCAGAGCCTGGCACAAACTAAGTGCTCCATGCACATTAGCAATTGTTATCATTACTGTCATCATCATCACGCTTACTCCAGGCTGCGTCCCTGATGCCAGGGAAAGTGCTTGGGAAGCTACAGCCCTGAGGTCAGTAGGGAGCCCATGAGGGGCAGATGGATCTGGGAGGGGTCTTGGCCAAGCCTGGCCTGGCCATGAGCGTCTAGGGGCCCCAGGGGAGCTGTCCAGCTGGTGTGCGTGGGCTGAGCTTGGGGAAGAGGCCTCTGGCTTTTCCAGCAGCTCATCAGGTACGTGGGGGCTAGCTGGGACATGTTTTACATTAACGTGGTAGAGCCTGGGCTGATCCCCCAACGCCCACAGTGAGATGCACAAAGAAAGTGAAGATGTGCAGGATGGTGCCATCCGAGGGGAACGTCCTCAAACCTGGAAGGTGTCCAAACCACTAACTACACCTGTCTCTCCCGGAACTGCCAGTGTCTTCATTCCCCATACCCCCACCATGCTGACCTGCAGCCTTCAGAGAAAGCACTGGCTGGGACTCGAGAGGCGGGTTTCAGTGCCAGCCTGCAAGGACTTGCTGGGCAACTGGGGCAAGCGGATCGGCTTCTCTGGGCAGCAGTGGCCTCATCTGTGAAACACTTGCCCTGTTTCCACGGTTGTTGTGAAGATCCAAGGAAAAGACACATGAGAAAGTGCTGCCAAATGCCAGATGCAATTATTCCTACTTAACTTCTCTGAGCCTCAGTCCACTCATCTGTGAAATGGGGCCAAGCTTGTTTTCTCCTCACTGGAGACTGATGAGAAGTTGAAAAGGGAAAATGAATATGCAAAGTACTTTAACACATGCCAGGCACAGAGGAAACCATCAGAAGCAGTCTCCTCTCTTAGTCCCGCTCTATCACTATTTTGGTACTGTAGTTAATGATGGAATGCCTGAGCTCTGAAGTCAGAATTCCAGCTTATTCCTCCCTAGCTACATGACCTTGGCCAAGTCACCTAACCTCTCTGGGACCCAGTTTCTTCATTTGTAAGATGGGGTGAGTAAAAATAGCCACCCCATGGTAGTGTGTGGATTAAATGAGCTAACACAAGTGAGCAGGGGGCTTGATAAATCGGATCTTTTTCAAGATGAAGAAACTGTAGTGGTATCTTCCTGTCTCTGGTGCTTTCCTCCAGCCCTTTCTGCTTTTGGGGAGCTGTCAGCTAAGCTACCCTGCCCTCACTGTCAATGGCTGAAAGGACTTCAGGGTCCTGCACCTGTAACTTCACAGCCTTCACTGTTTAAGGCTCTTGTACTTTGTCCCAGCACGAGATTGCTCACGTTCCCCTTGTCCAGGAGGGAAGGGCGATGCTAGCGAGGGCAGCCGACCACCTAGAAAGCTACTGACCAAGGAGCTGGGTCAGAGATCCTGGATTCAGTCAGCTCTGAGTCTGGCTTCAGGGAGAACAGGTAGAGCCCCCCCAAACAGAGTCTGAGGGGTGGTTTTCTAGTGGGAAACTGGAGCTACACTCCAATCCCTTCAACACCCCAGTGTTGCTTGCTGGCCCCTCCTTCCTCTCATCCCCAGGAAGGGGTGGGGCTGGAAGAGCGGGGGTGCTGGGCTGGGAGAGTGAGCGCAGGGCAGTGTGAGGGGCAGGGCTAGAGGGGTCACCTGAGACTAGAAGAAGAGCTGGGCTTCCTCCCCAGGCTACAGGAGCCCCTGGAGGACGCTGATCAGGAACGATCCTGTGCAAGCAGAATTCTAGCAATAAACCTGCCCGGCACGTAAGATGGAACAGTGGTGAAAGAGACATCTGTGTGTGGGACAGATCACCAGAGAGATACTGGCACCAGCCCAGGGTGCCTGCGATGACACTCCCCTACAGAGGAGGAGGCCAACCTAAGACAAGTCTGTGCGCGCGCGCGCGCGCGTGTGTGTGCGTGTGTGTGTGTGTGTGTGTGTGCGCGCGCGCGTGCGTGTGTGTGTGTGTGTGCGCGTGTGCGCGTGTGTGTTTTCCGGCAGCGTCCTGGCTGAGGTCACCCTGTTCCCTCCTCGAGAATCTCTAGCTCTTCCTTAGCCTCACCAGAGACCATAAGATTTCTAAACCCCCACCCCCTAAGCTGCTCCACACTTCCCTCTTCCACACGGATCTCTGGGGACCATCAACAAAGAGCGCAAGCCCTGAAGAAGGTGGAGAGGGAAGGACGAAGGGCAGGCCTCCAGCTTCCATTTCCAGCCGAATCACATCCCCAGCCCCAGTATTTCTCGGATCCTCTCATCCTGATCATCTCTCCCAATGGCCCAGAACTGTGCTCCCCAAAGTGCCCTAGACACCATGGGATCAAATTCAGGCCAAAGTTTGGGACAAGGCCGCCGTTCAATGCAGTGAGATTCCAGAACTGGTCCCCAGCGTGCTCCCCTGACACTGCTCTCTCTTGGGCAGAAGCCAAGTGGGACACTTCTAATCGACAACCCAACATCCTGGCCTTCCTCCTTCCCTTTCTCCAAGCGTCTCCTTTTCTCACTTTTTCTCAATCCCAAATGGGTCAGGGTTCTTCCAGGCCCGATCCTCATCCCTTCCCTCCCCTCAAAGTCTTGTGCAAAATGAAATAAACAAAAGAATAAGGTAAAGAAGAAGGCTTGGGTCATGGGCAGAGTCCAGCTCTTCCCTGTGGCCTTGCCCTGTCAACACGGAACCCTCACTTCCCAAGAGCTCGCCCCTCTCCTCTGCTTGGGAGTAACCCTGGAGCTGTTGATGAGCACCAGTGAAACTCAGGAAAGGGTGCTGAAAGCTTCCTCAAAGATGCTGGAAGCCTCCCATGAGACCCCCCTACTGTCAGGTGGACCCAGCAAAAGCCAGGCAGGCCCAGGGAGTTTCAACCAGAAGCACTGCTGCTCCAGGTGACTTGGGTAGGGCACCTGCGCCCCCCTCTCCCCCATTTTCTTCTCCTATTAGAAACTTCACAGAATAAGAGACCAAAACACATGTGAAACCTCTTTGGAGGTTGTGGTGAGGAGAGCACTAAGTATGCACCATCTCTAACGCTGCTTCAATTCTGCTTCCATCTGATGGTTTCATCTCTGGCTTCACATCTTTTGTTGTTTTTCTGCCTTTCATGGGACACAAGCCTATTCATGATCTCTGGCCCAACTGACGTCTCCAGTTGCGTGTCTTCTCAATGCTGCACGTCCCCACATACTATATGGCATACCTACCCGGACATAACATGCTGTTCCACAGCTCTGTGCCTTTGCACACTCTGTTCCTCTTACCTGGAATACTCCACCCTATGTGATCCCTTGCCGTCATGACCTCTCAGGCCTTTGTGAAGGTTTATCCTTCACTTATTTCCTCCTCTAGATTGCTTCTGTAGTTTGGTCACACTTCTAAAAGTGCCCTTACCACTATATTGCAATTATTTGTTTGTACACCTGCGTCCTTTCAAAAGCCTGTGAGCTTCTTAAAAGCAACATCTGTGCCTTAACATACCCACTGTCCATTACACAACTAAACTACATTTCCCAGCCTCCCTTGCTGGGAGGTATAGTCCTGTGACTGAATTCTGACCAGTGGAATATGAGCAGGGGTGATATATGCCTCCTCCAGAGAGTCCATAGAATCTCCCTGCAATCCTCCACACTCTCTCTTCCCACCCCTATTGTCTGGATACAGAGATCTATGGGGGCTAGAGTCACCAGACAATAAAGCCTGGGTTCCTGAATGACTACCTGGCGCAGAGCCCTCCAATAACTTGTTTTGGTCTATGACATGAGCAAGAAATAAATTTCTATAATATTATATTAAGTCATTGAGAGTTTATTACACAGCAGTTAGCCTGTCCTAATACAAAGGAGCTCGGTCAAGGTCTGTTGAGCCAAATCGAAAGAGGGAAGACAATATAAAATGCAGAAACCTCCTTGATCCAATCAAGTCAGGCATTACACTCCTGCACAACTGAACTATTCCCCAAGCCAAGACATCGCCCCTCCTCCCCCTGCCCCATCCACCAAATCACAGTACATTCCCCAGGAAGGACTAAGAAGGGTGGGGAATGAAGACTTGCCAGGTGACCTATAAAAGTCACCATAGATGAGTAAGCCCCAACTTGAGATCCTGGTTCCACAAGTTTGTAGAAGGCACACAGAGATGCAAAGTTGAACTGCAGGGAGGGACCTGCTCTTCCCCACACGGGCATCAACACCCCTGACACACGACCATTCACGCTCATAGTTACCCTGCCAATGACGGGAAATCACCACCTCTCTGAGGCAGCCCACACCACCCCTGGCAGCTTCTGGAAAGTGCTGGAACAATGTTCCGCACATACAGCCCCAATGCACCAGGCCACATTCCCACCTGGTCACAAAGGGCTATGACCAAATGGGAGACAGATCACACTGGACAGAAGAAAGAAAAAGAAATGGCGAAGAAGGACTTCAAATGTATGTGTCCAGTATCTATGCCCTCGCTACTCAAGGTGTGATCCTGAGACTAGCCGTGTCATCACCTGAGAGCTTGGTGGAAATGCAAAACATCAAGCCCCAAGCAGACCTGCTGAATCAGAATCTGCATTTTAACAAGATCAGCTAAGTAGTTGGCATGCACCTTAAAATGTGAAAGCCCTCCCTGTTCCACCCAATCTCTAACAAGTGTCCCCAACAGCAAGGCTAGCCTATAAGCAAAGACAGGCACACGGGAGGAAAAACGGGAAGCCAAACAGTAGAACTTGTCCTTAGAGTGGAGGAGGGCGCAGGCCTCTCTCCCCATTCCCTGATACAGTAGTCCCCCTTATCTGCCGCTGTTTCACTTTTCATGGCTTCAGTTACCTGAGGTGTATCTCAGTCTGAAAATATTAAATGGAAAATTCCAGAAATAAACAATGCACACGTTTTAAAATTCGCGCCATTCTGAGAAACATGATGAAATCTCTCGCCATCCCATTCTGTCCCACCCAGGATGTGAATCTTTCCCGTGTTCAGCGAATCCATGCTGTGTACACTCCCTGCCTGTCAGTCACTTAGTAGCCATCGGTTATCAGATCAGTTATCAGAGAGAGAACAACCACCCCCATACACATGACTTTTATTACAGTATATTGTTATAATTGTTCTATTTTATTATTAGTTACTGTTGTTAATTTCTTACTTGCCTAATTATAAATTAAACTTTGGGTATGTAGGTATAGAAAACAACACAGTATATATAGGGTTTGGTACTATCCATGGTTTCAGACATCCACTGGGGGTCTTGGAACATATCTCCCTCAGATAAGGGGGGACTACGGTACTCAGCTCCAGCTGGCTATGCATTCATTCATTCATTCAAAGTTTTCTTGAGCACTTGTTATGTGTTAGGCACTGTTCTAGGCACTAGAAAAACAGAAGTTAAAAGAACAGGCAAAGTCCTGCTTGCCTACAGCTCACATTCCAGGAGGGATGAGACAGTAAACAAGTAGACAAATAAGACCATGATAGACTGTGATAAGTGTCAAAGACAATAGGATGTGACAATGTAACTAGGAGTGAAAGGGCTGGGGTGAGGGCTCTCTGAGGGGAGCTAGGCGAGGAAGCAGTCAAGGGAGGCCTCTCTGGGAGGGGCCACACGGGTTGAGGCCTGAGTGCCAGGAGTCAGCTGATTGGAAATCTGGGGAAAGGGCGGTGCAGGCGGTGGGAAGAACAACAGTAAAGGCTTCAAGGCAGCACTGTGCTTGGTGTTCCAGGAACAAGCAAGTGATTGGCAAACTGAAAGCCAATGAAAGGAGCCCAGAAGGGCAAATGGGGACCCACCAGACAGAGCCTGGGGCAGGGTAAGGAGTTGGGAGTTCATTCCAAAAAGAAAGGAAGTCTTTCAGAAATATTATAAATAGGGGTGTGACGCGATCTGATTTATGTTTTAAAAGGATCCCTCTAGTTGGTGGGAAGACAAGAGTATAAGTAGAAGACCCCTGAAGAAGCTGGCTCAGTTGCTCAGGTGAGAGGTGATGGAGCCTGCACCAGGGTGGGGGCGGAACAGACAGAGAGGAAGAGGGCAGAGCTGGGCTACGTTTTGAGTTAGGTCTGAGAGGATGCCTGGACTTGCTGTTGGGTTGGATATGGGACATGACTGGCCAGGTTTGGGATGGTCCCAACTGCATTTGAATCCCTTTGGCACCTCAGGTGCTCATAACAGCTGACCCAGGCAACCATGGGCCTTAGTCTGGCCTGGTGGCATTAAGGGCCCATATGGGCACCCGCTGCCTCAATGGCTTCCTTCCTGGTCACTGAGGTCAGCCATTTAGCCCACAGGAGTCTTTTCCTGTAGCTTCTTCTTTCTGTAGGTCCCTATAGGCCAAAGGCTTCCTAGTGCCTCTCCTCATTCTCAAAAGGAGAACACAAGGTGGGGGCCGTATGGAAAAAGGGAAAAATCCCCGAAGCAAAAACTAAAACTCAGGCAGAGTTGCAGGGGGTGGGGTGGTCCCTGTAAAGCAGCACACGCAGGAGGCAAGTCCCCCAGGGTCGGTTGGCTGTAGGCTTCCCAGGCCCTGTGGCCCTCTGTTTCACAAGGCTTTCCTGCGGGGACAACTTGACTCCTGCTCGAGAACCAGGAAATGCAATAGGAAAAATTTTCCCACAGAATGTGGTATTCTCCAGTCATCATGGTGCCCAGCTTGGTCACTTGTCCAGGTAGCAGCCCTGCTGACTCAGGTCATGGCTTTTTCTTGGTGACCTCATAAACATGGCAGCTGCCCACTTAGGACTTGGTGCGGGAGGAGAGAAAGGGCTCGCTGCCGAGGACTGCCTGGTGCCTGTACGCAGGCCTGCCCACCTCTCTGGCTCTGTCCTCCCTGACCTTGCATGTGGCCACGACAGTCCCGCCTCCATACCTTCACTCACGTAGACCCCTCTGCCTGGACCACCTTCTCGGTCTACCTGAACCCAGCCCTTCTCCCAGGCCCACCTTCAGTCCCACCTTGTCAGGAAAATCAGAGACAAGGAGAAAGGGAATCTAGCATTTATCTGATACCTCTTCTGTCGTCACTATGTAATGTCTTTTTTAAAAAAATGTATTAAGCCAATGTGGCAAAATGGGAACAATTGTTCAATCTGGGAGGTAGGTCCACAGATGCCTGTTATTTTCTGTAGGATTAAAAATTTTCATAATTAAAAAAAAAAAGATAGGAAAAAAAAAAAAAGCTGACTGGCTGCCATGCAGAGAAGCAGCTGGAAGGGACTGGAGCCCGGGGGAGTCCTGGTCGGAATGCTACTGACTGCTTAGGGAGGAGTCAGGAGGCTTGGCTGAGGGGGTGGAAAGGAGGACTATGACGGTGTGAGATGGTGTCGTCACTGAGAGAGGGAAGGGGAGAGGAGGAGGAGGAGGGCGGGGTCTCGACAGGAGCCAGGTTTGGAACACACTGAGGTGCAGGCCCACATGCGGCTTCTACGTGGAAATGCCTTGAAGGGTCAGCCTGCAGGTCGGCTCCTCTTCCATCTGTCTCCACCCCCTCAGCCCCGCCCTGAACTCAGTGACTTGTCCCTGGCAGGTGATCAGGTGCACACTCCCCACTCACCCTCTGACGGAGGCTTGGACCAGAGAGAACTGCCCCTCCCTGGGAGATGTCCAAGCGAGAGCATAGCCCTGTCTAGCCTATTTCTGATGCCCTACCTGACCCAGATCACGACAGCTGGTGGGGTATTTTGGGGGGCCAGCCTGACCCTACAGGGGCCACTCCCTTTCCTGGCAAATGCTGAATGCTCAGCTATTTCTAGCAGGGACAGAGGCTGGAAGGCGGGCCTCTAGAGAAACAGCTAGCATGGGGTAAAAATGCCTAAACATGAGCCACTCTCAGGAAAAAGGTTCCTCACCAGGCCCCACACTCTCCTGAGAAGGGAAAGTAGCTTCTCTGCCCTCCACAGAGTTTTGCCTTCAAGGGTACAGACTGGCCAAGCCCCTCACTCGTCACAGTCAATGACCCCGTATAGACCAGGGTCAGGCTCCCACCTGCCCTTCTCCCAGACTCCTGTTTGAAATGTGGCAGCATCCGGGGGGAGAAGAGAGACCCAGAGACTGGTAAAGACATACCAGTGCCAGAGAGGCTGGGGGAAGGCCACAAGGGCGGACAGCTACTCCTAGACAAAGACCTGGACTCAGGGAACTTTGGGGAGATAGAGATCAGTAGAGAAACGAGGGAAAGAGAGAGACAGAGAGGACACTACAAAGAATCCAAGACTCGTGAGCAGAGAAAAGAAAATGAACGTCCTCACAGAAATTGATGCTTTCCCTCTCTCTTTGCCCAGCCCAAAGTCTCCCCAGCCAGGGCAGGGGGTCAGGGTGGCACCCACTTCCTGTGTCCAGCCCAGCCCTACCTGCTCTGAAGCCTTCCTGGCAAGGGAGGAAAGCACCTCTCTCTTCTCCAAGGTGCTGGGGCCTCCAAGGCCACCTCTGCCGTGCTCTCGCCCAGGCAGGGGCCACGTCCAAGTTACGACTGGCAATGGACAACAGGGGTTTAGCAAGTGGATTCCAGAGCCCGACTGCCCTGGCTGAATCCTGGCCCCCACTTGCAGAGAGGGTGGTTCTGAGGCTCCACCCTGCTCCACCTTGAACTAAACGCCAAGAAGCCTTGGGTGTTCCAAACTAGTGTCAAGTGTCCCAGCTGCACCCCAAATACATAAAACAATGGACAAACTCTCACGGTTTTGAGTCCTCCTGCATGTGGTAGATTTCTTGGCCCATCTCCCCCTTCCTGATCTCACCGCATTGCATTGAAGGATGGAGAAAGAATTGGGGGGGGGCGTACACAGAGGGGGCCCCTCTATTCTCCCACTGGGGCTTCCTCCTCACAAAGCTCCAAGATGAGGAGCGGAGGCCTGGAAATCTCAGGATAAAACAACCCCAACCCCTTGGGAGACAGACAGGCTGGCCTTTACTGCAGAGATGCCCTTGGGAGGCCAGCGGGCACTGTCTCAGTGCGAAGAATGGCTGCTTGTTGCATGCCAGAACCATCCTCTCTGCAGGCATCTCAACTCCAGCCCATACACCAGCCTCATGCTTCCTGTTTGGTTTGGTGTTTTTTTTGTTGTTGTTTTTTTTTAAGGTATATCTGAATGTGGTCCATTTAGCCCCAGGGACCCTCACCCCCCCACCAACCCAGCCCCATTCCTAGCCTCCTCCCCAGCCCCCCGCCAGCACTGAGCTCAGACTTCCAGCGTGGCTGAACTGACCACTTTGTTCTGCTGGGCACCAGATAAACGCTCCCTAATTAGCAGACGGAGCCAAACCCTGGCCGGCGTTTGGGGCTGTCTCCTGGCCAGCCCAGGAGTATTCATCCACTGCAGCGTTGGAGAGCCCAAGACCCTTTTGTAGCTGGGACAATGTCCCCCTAATCCAGGCTGGACAGACACAGTGAGCACAAAGGAGCCCCTGGAGCCCCTGCCTCCCCCAGAAGGGCCAGAGGCAACAGCAGGAATGACCACCATTAGCTGCTCCAGGCTTGATGGGGAAGGTTCCTGAGTCTTATCTCCTGGGATTCTCACGGCCACTCTAAGAGGCAGCTTCTGCAATTAAAGCCATTTCCCACATGAGAAGGCGGAGACTCTGGGAGGTTAGGTAACTGCCCAGGGTCACACAGCTAGTAAAGAGGTGGGGCTGAGTCGCACACCCACACAAGTCTGTCTGATAGCAAAGCCTGAGCCTCCCATTACTGTGAGACACTGCCCCGCTCAGAAAGTTGGGAATTTGGCACCGGAATCCCACAAGCTCTTCTGGAAAGCCTGCTGTCACTCAACCATGGAGGTCTCTGAAGAATCTAAAATCTTCCTTCTTTGGCTCCAACTAAATTGAGGCTATGAAGGAAATAGACCCAATTTTCTAACAGCTCCTACCATGGCCTTGTCTGTGGGAACATGCTGAGATGCAGAAATTACAGCCCCTATAATCACCTGGGGGACTGAGGTCCAGCTGGGGTGCTGGGTAGCTGACAGGGGGGATCACTGCAGCTGGCATCCATGGGTCACCCAGCTGGTGACAGTTCTCCTGCCGGAGGGAAGAACAAATTCTTCCCTCAAATAAGCCACAATTCAGGCTTCTGCAGCTCACCCTGGCTGTCCCACACACCTACTTCCACAAGACTCAAAGCTAAACCAACTGTTGCCATCATGAGGGAGAGCGGTGCAAGGATGCCAAGACTGCCAGGCCCCAGATCTGGGAGCTGCCTCCACAAGCCGACTAGGATGGCCCCAGCATGCAGGCCTGACGGGGAAGATCTGCACCTGGAGCAGCTCACGCCTCCTGTGCCTTCTGCCCTGATTCTTCCAGCAGCTGGCGGCTCCAGCTCAGGCCAAGGCTGTCACCCAGAACGACCCAGACTTTTCTTCTAAGGTCCCCAGTATCAAACCTAGTGCCAGGTATGTAGCTGGCATTCCTCCCAAGGTGCCAGGATTGGCTTGAAATTCCCTCCTGTGGGAGGGAGGAGAGTGACTTCGTCACAGCTGAAGGCTTCACAGAACAAACTACACACACACACACACACACACACACACACACACACACACACACCACTCACCTGGCCACCACCAATGATCTTCCTTCCCTTCATTCTCTGGTTTGGAGGGGGAGACTGTCCCCCAGCCTGCTTTCCAGCCAACTTTCCTGTTGGTTATCGAAAGGGGGCTAGATGGGAGCCTGGTGGGGAGCAGAGCTGTGTTCTAGGTTGGACCTTTGGGCCTGGGACCAAAGGAGGAGGGAGGTGACGGAGCAGCAGCTATACTGCAGGGCCTCCCAGAAGTAACAACCAAACACACCTTGACATGACACCCTTATGCTGGGAAAACAAGGTGCACAGCTCCGGGCAGTCATGCAGGTGGTGTGGCCTGACTCAGACGCTGCCTCTGGCAGAGCTGGGGCTTATTATCCAACGAGAGAGGCGGGTGGTGGTGGGCAGGGCATGTGGGCTGAGCTCCAAAAGGCAGCTGACCCCGTGAAGGAGCTGTCCTTCACCTTTCTGGGAACTAGATAGAAATCTTCTGCTCTCGGCACAGGCCATCTTCTCCTCAGGGAGGGTGGGATTTGCCCCTCCCACTGGAAGTTCCCTCAGAGATATAACAGGGGCTTCTGCCCTCCTCAGCTAAAACTAAAAAGAGGACTTCTGCATGGGAGGCTAGCATTCCAGATTGGAATGCACTAGAAGCCAGACTGCCTGAGTTCCAGTCCTGCTGCCACTTGACAGCCTTGTAATCTGGACAAGTCCCTTTTCCTCTTAGAGGGCCTCATTTCCTAATCTGTCAAATAAAGGAAATGGACTACATCAGAGGGTGGCCAACAAGTGTCATCTCAAGGTGTCATTGCCCGTTGATAGGTAGTCTCTCCCTGAAGATACTTGGTTTTGTTTATTTAGAAAGATTCTGAGACCCTATCTGGGCTCATGATCAATGAACAATGTCTGCTATGGGCACATGCCATAATCAATCAATGATGTTTGTTGTGGGCATGAGACTAGAGAGTGGCAGCGTGAGTGCCAGGCACACATCATCCTGGGAGGTTGTAAAACTTACAGTTCCACCCCCGATTCCTCAGTGGACATGGTTAACACTGGTTGGCAAGCACATGCCCCTCACATTGTGATATCTGCACACAGCTGATTTTTCTCCCAGAAGAGATGTTTTCATTAGCTCTTCAGGACAGTCACTGGGGGCAGGCAGCCCCCTAAACCCCCAGTGCCCACACTCACAAGACTTCACCCATAAGGTTAGAGCCAACGAGCACGGCCAAGGTTTAATAATGCCAGGTTCTCTTAGAGTTTTCCCCAGGGTCTACAAAGGGGTTTCTCCACTGTGTCAAAATCCCACCCTGGCCCCAGGGAGAGGCTGAGTTACCAGCAGAGGTGGCTCCGGCACACCTGCAGCCAGGTGACTACCTCACCACTCTCGGCTGAGTGCTGGACAAGTTTCTCTCCTTTCTCTGTATCCTTAGGCTCTGCCCGGTGGCAAGTCCTCCTGACGGGAGGCCCCACCATGGGTGGTTCTCAGGGGCCCCCTCCCTTCTCTGAGGCTTATTTTCCTTTATGCACCAAGGAGCGGAGGCCCTCCCCCACGGACTCTGCTGCCACCCCTCCTCCAGCTACCTCTGTCCATCTGCTCTGACCTGCGAGGCCCCTTGTGTACCATGTTACTCCTAAAACCAAAGGGTTGGGGAAACCGCACAAGAGGGGGGTCACTGTACAAACTCTGGACAAACTCCATCTGCTTAGAGAAGAAAAAACCCCAACTCTGAGTACGCTCTAGCTGTGCACCAATTAACCGGACAAACTCTGGACAAACTCCATCTGCTTAGAGAAGAAAAAAACCCAACTCTGAGTACGCTCTAGCTGTGCACCAATTAACCGCAGGATTCCGAGTCAATGGTAATCCGCTTTCCATCCTGAGCTGCCTGAGGTACCATTTTACCAGGCCCTCCCCTCCTGACACCTCTGGAGAACAGATACCCCACAGCCCTCCTCTAGCCCCAAGTCCATCACAGGGCAGAACCTACCAGAGAGGAAATCAGGAGAGACAAGCGGAAGCTGGAGTTCACCCTCGGGCCACAGGGGCGAGATGAACAAGAGTGGCTGAGGCCGGAGACTGGCTGCCAAGGGGAGGGGAAACCTGCCACAGAATTTCCAGGAGCTACTGGAAAGCCCACAGGGCTCCCCTGGAACCCTTCTGCATTCTATCAGGGACCTGAAAGATGCCTCTTTCCAAGAGCAAGGAAACTCTGTCCACCAATAATTACTTTTTAAAAAAGCAGTGTTTTCCTAACAGTGTTGCTGGGAGGAAGTTGGGTTGATAATTACACTTGGGAGGTGAAAGCATTTATCTGGAAAACCCTTCACACCACCACCGTCTCTCCTGCCTGAAGGCAGGCTGAGTTATGTGGTGAAAGTGAAGTCTGTATAAATGGGGCCTGGGAAGAAACCTCTGCCTCTAGGTGGGGTGAGGATATCCAGCTATGTTCTCTTGGAGTCAAGTTTCTAAGAGCCTAACTGGTGAGGTTTCAGCTTCTCTGTCTAGCGTCTCCATGCCAGTCACTATTCTAAGGGCTTGCTTTATATGGGTTGTCTCATTTTATTCTTACTACTACCCACGAGGCAGGTATTTTCATTATCCTCATTATATGGATGAGAAAACAGAGGTGCAAAGAGGTTAAAGAACTCACCAAAGGTTATATTACAGTTAGTAACTGGTGGAGCGGTTCTTGGAACCCAGCCATCCTGGCCTTGGAGGACCTGCCCTGAACCACTGCACTCTCCGGCCATGCAACTCTGAGTGTGTTTTGTCATGACACAAGACCAACCACCCAAGTACCTCTTGCCCCAACACACAGTTCATGTGTTTTGAGCAATATTTGAATATAAGATTCCAGTTTGACAAGATACTATGGACAGGTGTCTGGGGTTCGCTGTAATGGGTTGTAATCAGTTACAGTCCACTGGAATGATCTAGAATGATGGTACAGGAAATATGATTTTAATAATTATTTTCACTTTCTTTCTCTTGTTAGATATGTTCTTAATTTATTTTTTTTAAAACCTGTGTGTTGGGCCGGCCGAGTGGCACGATGGTTGAGGGCTGGCTTGGGATGCTGGAGGGCCCCGGTTCAGATCCCATATATGGGGGCCAGTGACACTGCCCTCCGCAGCTAAGATGCTGAACAACGGCTCGGCCTGGAGCTGGGCTGCCGTGGGTTGCCGGCGACAACGTGGGCTGCAGCCCCTGCTGCAGTGGGTTGCTGTGGGCTACCGTGTGTGGCCAGCAGCCACAGTGAGCGGCCATCCAGAAGCTAGCAACTGGTCTGCCTCACCTGGGGGGAGCGCAATGATGGTGCCAGCTTGGGCCAGTGGGGCAACGTCCTCCACAGCTGGACTGAGGAGCAAGACAACGGCGACTTGTCTGTTCCCCTTCCCCCAATTCCCCAATAAAAATCTTTAAAAAACAAAACAAAAAAACCATTTTTAAAAAAAAACAACCTGTGTGTTTTCTGTCCCATTATACAGTTATGACCGTGAGGGACATACGATTATTTTATTTTAGACTTCCTACGTTCCCTACTTCCCCCACAGATGTCTTTTTAATTAGTAAATGTTAATGTTTCCGATTGTATATGACTATGTTCTCCTTTTTTAAAAAGAAGTAACATTACAAATAGGACTAAGGTTCCTCTCTAACTAAGCCCCTCCTCCCACTGATATCCCCAAACCACTTCTAGAGATAACTCTATTACCAGTTTGGACTGTATCCTTTCAGATCTTTTAAAAACATTCAGGGCTGGCCGAGTGGTGCATTGGTTAAGAGTTGGCTTGGGACACCAGCTCTGAGCATCAGGGCTCCGGTTCAGATCCCACATGAGGGCCAGTGACACTGCGCCCTGTACAGCTAAGATGGTGAACAACAGCTCGACTTGGAGTTGGGCTGCCATAAGTCGCCGGTGATGGTGTAGGCTGTATGTAGCCCCTGCTGCAGTGGGCTGCCGTGAGCTACTGTGAGTGGCTGGCAGCCCGCGTGAGCGGCTGGCAGCCAGCGTGAGCTACCATGAGCCGCTGTGAGTGGCCGTCCAATGGCCGACGACTGACTGCCACACCCAGGAAGAGCGCAATGATAATACCAACATGGGCCAATGAAGTGATGTCCTCCACAACTAGACTGAAGAACAAAAGGACAGCAACTTGTCTGTTCCCCTTCCCCGATTCCCCAATAAAATCTTTAAAAATAAATAAAAATAAAAAATAAATAAAAACATTCATAGACTTATGCTGTATATGTACTTGAAAAAGATATGGCTGCTTGTTGCTGTTGCATAATTGCTATCACACTGTAAATATTATTTTGAAATTTGCATTGGTCATTCATTAACATTTCTTGGAGATCCATCCACAAAATTGAGATTTGTTTTGACTAGGAGACTACCCCAGTTTTACTTAGCAATCCTCTATGAACGGTCATTGAAGTTGTTTCCCGTTTTCTCCATGGCAAACAACATGGGCTTTCTGTGCTTTCCTGGGACTACTGACTGACCTCAGTCAAGGATAAAATTCTCCCCTGTCTAGGGCATGTGAGCAATCAACCATGACCCACAGCTCTCCACACTGCTGGAGCTAAAACAATGCCAGGCACTGGAACTCTCTAGAATGCTGGCTACCAAGTGGTTCTTAGAACTTGACAAGTTACCTCCCTAGGCTTTGCTCCCTTTGCTATTAGTTTAGGGTCAATGATCTCAAACAACACAGAGCTTGCCTTAACGATTAAAAGACAGAGCTTGCAGGAGAGACACCCTGCCCCTTCTACTCTCAGGTCGACCCCCTGGCACACACCAGGATCACCCCAGTTTGACCTCAGTTGAGGTCTGCTCTGGACATTAAACCAAAGTAAAACACATATCAATTTGATAAGTAGGAAAATTAACACAGATGTTTACCTGTAAAGTGAGGAACTTGGAATAGTACTCTTCCAATTCTAAAAGTGCAGTGATCCTATAACTCCATAAATGACATCATAACACACCCACACATACATACACATCCATTTCAAGGTCAGTTATTATTAGTGATTTGGGATTATGGTTTTGTTCACCCATCATTAGCCTGCCTATTTGAGAGCTAGAAAGTAAGTGTGACCCTGGGTAGGGTAGATGGGTGGAGAGTCCAGAGAGATGAATAAGGAAGAGAGAGAAAAGCACTTCAAAATAGGTTAAGTTCTTTAGAGCAAATAAGCAAACCTGAACAACCTTCTTGACTCCATCTTGCAAACAGTGTGGGGGGAGCTAAGGGGCCTCTCCTGCCTCTGATCAAATATTGACCCTGTGCACTCACTGGCCCGGAGTTCAGACTAAAGGGCCAGGAGCACCACGGAGCCAATGTTTGCAGAGCAATTACTGCTGCAGTAATTGCCTTGTAGGTCAGATTGTGAAACAACCTTCAACGGAGCCTTCCGGTCCTTCCTCAGTGGGGCCATGCCTTGGGGGAGATACTTAACAGTGAAGGGGCTGTGTAGGGAAATTTAGAGAGGCTGGAAATGTGGTCCAGCTGCCAGTGAGAAGGCAACTTAAGAGCATCTGTGGCCCTCCATCTTCCTCCTTCTCCCCTTAACTGCTCCTCCAAGTAATCTAAGCCCTTTATAACCAAACAGGCCTCCACGTCAGGGCTTGTCCTGGCCAGCTCCCTCTGGGACAGGTCCCTTTCCTGGTCAGATAGGGCTGAGTGGTGGATTATTTTTAGAAGAAACTAATTTCCCCTTGAAGACCAAGAGCCTCTCCTCTCCCTGTCCCCAAGTTGACATCTGAAACACTCTTAGAAGCCTCCTCTAGTAACTGACTTGGTTTCTAGAAGAGATGTTTGGAATACTGTAGAATTTGAATCGCTCTATCGGTGGGGCAAATCATGGTGGAATATAATCTCCCTCTTCCTGGTGGAGCCCTAGAAAATTTTAGAGGGCAACTGGGAAGGAACTAGAAGGTGACAAGAGTACTCTGGGGTGGACATCAGGCCAGATCAAGCTTGTGTGTGTCCCAGATGGTCTAAAGCAACACAGTTCAATAGAACTTTCTGGGATGACAGAAATAGTCTACATCTGCTCAATACCTAGCCACTAGCCATGGTGGCTACTGGGTACTTGCAATGTAGCAAGTATGACCAAGATAATGGAATTTTTAAAAATCAACTAAACTTCATTTTTAAAATTTAACCTTTACAATTTGTGATTAATTTAAATGTAAACTTAAGTAGCCACATGTGGCTAGTGGCTACTGCACTGGACAGCACAGATCTAACGCCTCCATACCCAGTGCCTCCCAGTTGGCAGGAAGAGGGGGCAGGGTTCAGTGAGCAGCCCCTTGTGTGTGAGGGAGGGAGAACCACTAGGTCTGAAGGCTCAGGCAGAAGATATGGGGAGAGAAAAAGGGTTGGGGCAGAGCAGAGGGTCTTATCTTTGTGCTCAGGGAAGGACTTCCGGGGGGTGTGAATGACCAATGAGGCTATTAGAATTGTATATGTACTTTCATGCATTTGTCTGGGGAGAAAGTCTTGCTTTCATTACTGATCCCCAAAACAAAATACGATAAAATAACTCATTTATCTGTCAGATAAAACTTATTTCTTCAGGGAAGACTTCCCTGATCCCAGAGTATAAGGTTCCCCTATAACATGTCTATGGTACCTTTCTTTGTAGCACTTGGAATAGTATAAAAGAATATATATGTGTTTTAACTAAAATCTGTCTTCCCTCACTAAGCTATAAGTCCCATAAAAGCAGTAACCACATCTGCTTTTGCTCATCAATAAATCCTTGGAGCCTGGCATACTGCCTAGGACATAAAAAGCAGGCACTTAGGATTGGACAGATTGAGGGTGGATGGATGGATGGACAAACAGAAGGAGGCAGGCAAGCAGGTATACATGAATGAACAAACTAAGAAATAAATTAGGGAAATATTATACCCTGATAACTATAATTCTCAAAAAAAACCAACCAAATCCCCCCAAACTGGAGTAGAGGTGTGTGGCTATATCACTCTAGGCTGCTGTCACCAATCAAAACCATATGGGCATCTTTGTTCCCCTCTCCCAAAAAGAATACACTTTCCTTCACCTTCACCCCACAGCATGTTGCTTGTACCTCAACCTAGTATTTATTTCATCTACAGTGGACTTAATTGCTTAAACGTCTACTTTTCCCACCAAATATGGACTCCTGGAAGGAAGGGGCCTGGTCCTTCTCAATTGAGTGTTCCTCGGCCTGCACTCTGCCCTATAAAAGTACAAATGTGCTGGAGGCCTTAACACAGGTCAACCCACTCTTACCCTCAGCCAGCTTGGCTCATGCAGCTTTATACTTCCACCCTCACCACCCATAGCCACAGCAAGGGTGCCCGATCTAGCAGGTGAAAATATAGGACACACAATAAAAGCTGAATTTCAGATAAACAATGAACAACTTTTTTAGCCTAAGTATGTCTCATGTAATATGTGAGACATACTTATACTAAGAAAAAAAGTACTCATTGTTTATCTGAAATTCAAAATTAATCGGACCTCTCCTATTTATCTGGTGACCCCAACCCAGGGGAGCCAGTAGTAAAGAGTGTGAGTGGTGGGGTAGAAGGGGAATAAGAACAAGAATACCCAGATGCATGGTCTGCCCTTATGTGCGAAGGCTTCAGAAAAGGGTGGAATGGGCAATTACCGGGTTATCTGCGGTTTCTATCCCCCAACACCTTGAATAGCTTCCCAGTACTCCACCAGAGTTCTAAGTACCCTGTAGAGGATACAATAATGCCACCAGTCACATCAAAGAGACACTAGCTCTCCTCCAAGCATGACCTCTTAATCTTGCCTCCCCTCTGCCTGCTGCCCCCTCAGGGCCGGTTGCCCTGGTATGTGCCTAAGATTTTTCATTCCCAAAGATCTCCTGAGAGCATCACATGCAGAGCAGGTATGCCCTGGAGGAAGCTTTGAAGATGATAACCAACCCAAAGTGATGCTTGGCTTCAAATCTTAGTTTGCACATGGGCTAGGGACATGGGGGCTATGCTGATGTGGAAACTGCAGTGGAGAGAGATGGAAAAACAAAGATCTATGACAGCATCCTTCAAATGCTTCCTGGTTGTGGCCATAGAGACTGAGGGTAGGGCATGGCTGTCCATCTCCAGGTTTGCTCAACAGAGGGAAAAGAACACTGGAGGTACCTGTGCTATTCCAAGTGCAATTGGATCAGCACACACCCCATGACCCTCAGCCCAGTGCCAGAAGAGGTCAGGACCGGGTGGTATCACTTTGTATATGATTCCCCAGGTTACATTAAAGAGGTAGGAGGCTAGGGCCTCCTCATAGTACCCTGACCTCCACCAGGAGCAAAAGACACCATTTGAAGAGGCAGAAATAAGAGAGGCAAGTATGGGGAGACCCACGCTGGGGTCTCCAATTTGTGGGAGGGAGGGGACCTAAGGGCCCACTGCTATTATCTGAATACTATGTAAAAGCCCCCAAATGGTACTCAAGTAGTACAAGATGTGAATGTGTAGTTAATGATATAAATTGGTTCAGCTTAGCAGTTCTTTAATGGGGTTCACAGAGGGATCTGTGAACATCTGACACTGTAAATAAAACTGTACATATATGCCTTTTGGGGGGAGAGGGCTTCCACCAGCTTCACAAAGGGGTCTCTGGTCCCCAAACCATGAGTTGGTAAAGCCAGTTTAGCATCTTCCCCCAGGCTGGCTCAGTCAGCTCAGGACTTGCGGGGTTCCAAGGCAGGGCTCTGCCAAAAACAGGAGGAGCCCAACGACTCTGAGAGCAGCCACTTGTGGGCCACACCCCAGCCCACAGCACACTCCCATCCTGCCCCAGTGGCAAGCTCCAGAGAGAGCCTGTGGCTTACAGTACTCTGAACGCTCTGGCACAGGCCAGGGCACAAAGCGGCTTCTCAACAGAGTGAAGCCAAGTGAGGGAAACAAGCAAGCAACACCATGAGAGGAGGCACGAGGCTCCCAGACCCCGTCAACTGCAGCCCAGCATCCTTGTTACCTGCTAACACTACTAGACCACCTGGTGGGTAACTCATTAGATAACCACATGTCAGGGAAAATGGGGATTTACTCATTGAATCCTCACAACAACCCTACTGGGCGGGTATTATTTAAATCTTCATTCTACAGGTGAGAAAACCGAGCCTAGAGAAGTTATGGAACCTGTCTGGAGTCACATGGTCATAAAGCCAATAACCAGACCCAGGCAATGTGTCTCCAGTGCCTAAGCTCTAAGTCACCCTCTCACATAGCCTCTAAGAAAGCTGAGTGCTGAGGACGACCAGTGACCAGGGACGGAAGTAGCAATGCCATTTGTTCTTTCACCCAATCAGTGACCCCAATAAGTAAGAAAGGCATTGAAAATGCACACCGCTAAAAGTCATCGTGTCATGAGGTCTGTAAAATGGGTTCACAAGGATGCCACTGTTGGCTCAAGGTTAAATTCCACAGAACCATCCTAACCGCTTTCTAACCTGCATCTACAGGGTGGTGATGACCCACGTGGACAGGCCTGGCCCTGCTCATGGCTCAGGCCAGGACGTCGCACAAGCGGCCCCATGCCATGTGTCCCGTCCTGACACACAGGAAATGAGCCCTCCAGGCAAGGGAGAAGTCGGGGGAGCAGCATTCCTTTCTTGTGAGATTCTGAAACTAGTGAGGGGGTGAGGGAACAAAACGGAAAGGAGGGAAGAAAAGTTCTGATTTGAGAGTTTCCGCTGGCTCTCAGACCCCCTCTGGCTCATCAATGAGTCCTTTCAGGGTTCCCTCTCCCCAACTACGGTATCATTTCCTGTCCAGCACACTATACCCATTGATGGGGTATCAGCAAATCCCACCAGTTTATGCCGGAAGGACCTAAGGAGACTGGATAGGAACTGAGGGGTAAAGAGGAAGAAAGCAGGAGGGGTAAGGAGTGGCTTTCAAACCCACATTCAATGGGATATTCAATCACATATTGTTGGTTTAAGAGCGGATTTGTAATACAGGAAGCTGGCTCATCGTTGGCTCATTTCATAGGTAGAGCAAGGACAATGGGCTAAAATCAGGTATTTGGGGGCAAATATGCAGGCATGGCTCTCTAAGATGACTCACCATCAAAGGCCTACAAAGGAAGGAGTGGACCTAGGCTGTGAGTGCCAGGAATGGGTGTCTCTTCTTTGTGTTTTTATTGGCCTAAACCAGGTTCATAGCCCTAAAGAAGAATCTAGAACCTCTTGGCTTTCCCTTCCTGGTACAGGTTGCTGCCCAACTCAATGATTCTGCCTTGTCTGGTGCCTGCCTCTGATACACAGAGGTGGGCCCCCTAGTGGCCATTTCTGTGTTACATCACCCTCTACCTACCCTGGGCCATCCTGATTGGTCCAGAGAGGGTACCAAGTTGGGCCAATCAGAATCTTCCCTGGGATTTTTCAATTTGGAACTGGGAGAAAGTCAGCCTCTGCTGTTGGGAACCACAAGATATGAATTTTGGGAGCTTTGACAGCCAAGTTCCTCAGGATATGAGGTAGCAGAAGCTGAAGACAGTGCCCAGAGAGAAGCAGAGATAAGACAGCGGGAAAGCAACCCTGGTTTCAGGTGTTCCTGGAGCCCACTGCCTTGCTCCCCTTTTCACCATCTGGTTGACTGCATAAGTTTCCCTGGTATATCCTTCCAACTAAGTCTCATTTGTGGCTAAGCTAGTACGAGTGTAAAACTATCACTTGTACCCCAGAGAGGCCTAAACAGATTAGTTGGCATCAAGGGAGGTGTTTGCAATTGAGTTGTGGGATCCAAACTACCATCCCCCATGTCAACACGTCTGTATATATTAGAGAGACACAAATACCATGCACGTGTACAAACAGGGCAGTAAAAGCCTTATTCGGTTAGACAGACACAGTGGTATGCCCAGTTTGTGTCTGTAGTTGAAGAAATTGCTTATTTTCTGTTTCGGTCTTTTCTGTATGTTTGCTTTTCTTTGCCTGCAATGATGTGGTGGCTTGTGTCTCACCCTAGATGTTTACAGACACGTCTGCTCATATACACAGCACCCACAATCATCCTCTGCCTCTCCACCCTAATTTCCTATCCCCAGGCGAAGGACGGTGACAAAGCACGATTATTGAGACCATCTGAGGAAGCTAACAAAGCCCCAAAGTGTCTGCCTGCAATATCCTAGACTGAGCCAAGCCCAGCTCGACCATCACAGTTCCCTCATCTGTCCCTCTGCTCTGTCACCTAGGCTCTGACCCTGAGAGGTCTGTCAGGGGTTCTCCAGATGAGTGAGGATATGAGTGAGGCCAGTCCACCAGAGACTTGGGCCACTGAAGGTAGAACTGGGCACCATTTGAGCTCAGACCAACTTACCTGCAGGTCAAAGAACTTGCTGTACCTCCGGTAGATGGTCTGGGACGTGGAGTCGGACCAGGTCACATTGATGATGTATACCTGTGATGTAAAAACAAAAATAAGAGCAGGTGACTGGGTGATTAAGGCTGGGCTTCATTCATGGATGGTGGAGGCATCATTCAACAGGACTGTGGTACTCCATGGCTAGGACCATTCTTTTTCCCATCTTTGTCTCCAGGGCCTAGCACAGTGTCAGGTACACATGGATGCTACACATATATGTTTAAATACACACACACACACACACACACACGTATCTAGAAGTATATTCAATAAAATACTAAAGATGATTTTCAGGAGAGTAGGATTACAAGTGGTTTTAATTTTCTTTTCTTGTATATGCATTTTATACAATGAACATGAAATTGGAGATGTCAACAAAATTTAAGTAGCTAATTTCTACTGGTTCTCAAACTTTAGAGTGAACGAGAGTCCGCAAGGGGGCTTTCACAATTGCCAGGGCCCCACCCTCTGAAATTCTGCATAAATCGACCTGGGTTTTGGGGGCTCAGGCATCTACACTTTATTTTATTCAATTTTAAATCTTTATTTTAATATAGTAGTTTCAGGTTGACAGCAAAATTGAGCAGAAAGTACAGAGTTCCCATATGCTCCCACACATGCACAGCCTCACCCATGACCAACACCCTCCACCACAGAGGTACATTTGCTACAACTGGGCATCTATAGTTTTAACAAACCATTCCAGGTCATTCTGTCACAGTTGATCCTCAGAACTGACTCTGAAAACCGTTCGGGAGACCATAGCATTTCAGAGAGGCGTGATTCATCTCCGTATCCCTAAGTCTTATTAGCTCAGTGCCTGGCACAAAGCAGGTGCTCAGAAAACATTTTGTTCCATTGAACAACCAAGCTGACCCTCTGGATGAGAGGTAGTAGGTTTGCAGGAGAGATGTTAGCATATAGAAGACTGGTAAACTTTTCGGAAATGAAGACATTTCCAATGTCACTCCAGTTCCCAAGCTCAGTCAGGCTCTCCAAGGCTGTTGCCTCAGGCGGCTCTGGAAGGCCCTTGCCTAGGAGGTGGGTGAGATCACTGGCTGGAGAAGGAGAGAAAGTCCCCTGCCTACTCCATCTGGCCTACTGCTCCCACCACTTTGGTCCCTTTTATCTGAACTCACACCAAAGACACGCCCTCCTGGGAGCGGCCTCCGTTAAAGGGAGGGGTCCCCTCGCACAACCTCATGACCATTCTGCTGAACACCCCCTCTGGTGCCTGCTATGATGTCTGCAGGTACAGGGTTAAGGAAGAGCACTGACTTGGCATGGGTGACACCTCTGCCTTGCTTCCTCCCTCAGAAGACACTGGGCGGCTGTAGTCAACAGCAGTGGTTCCCTCGCCATGACACCTATCAGAATCACCTTGGGAGCTTCATAAAAATTCAGATTCCCAGCTTCTGCCTAATGATTCTGATTCAGTGGTCTAGGGGGAACTCCACTAGTAAGGAGAACAAAGTGGGCAGAGAAGCCAGGGGTCTCAGCCACTGTGAGAAGGAAGGAACGAGTGTAAAGAGGAGTAGCATTTACAGGTACACATCAGGGTGGCTGACTTGTGCATAGAGCAGGGCTGTCTTAGTCTGCTCAGGCTGTTACAACGAAATACCATCGCCTGGGTAGCTTAAACATTTATTTCTCACAGTTATGGAGGCTGGAAGTCCAAGATCAAAGTCCCTGGTTAGGTCCCACTTCCTAGCTTGCAGATGGCCACCTTCTTGCAGTGCCCACATGCAGTGGAGAGACGGGGCTTTGGTCTCTTTCTGTCCTTATAAGGGCGCTCATCCTAGCATTGGGGCCCCACTCTCATGCTCTCACCTAAACCTAATTACCTCCCCAAGGCCCCAGCTCAGATACCATCACACTGGGGATTAGGGCTTCAACATGTGCACTTGGGGTGGGGGGACAAACATTCAGTCCATAACAAGAGTTTTGCAAACAGGGGTGGGAGGCTTTCTGTTTGGCTGCTCAGCTAACAGCCAAGGAAACAAGCTCTGAATCCAGTCCCTTCTTCCCTCTGATTGCTAAGTCACAGAGTTAGCCTCATTCAGGGTGGAGTGTTTATTCTGAAATGCACCCAGGAGAGGGCCATAAAGCAAAGCAAATAGAGCCAAGTGATGCCAGCCTGAGATGGGGGATTTATGACATGTTTTATGTGATCCTGATAAGAAAGAACATGAAATAAAAGGCCACCCTTATCCTCACAAGCCCAAAGTAAACCACTGACTATTATTATAATAGGAATATGCTGTGTTTTATATCATGTAAACATATATGTCATACAATAAACTGTAGAAATCAATTAGGTACTGGTTACTACATGCCAGCACAATGTAAAACATTTATATGCATTAGCTCATTTAATCTTCATTGTTATCTTCATTTTTGTACAGGAGGAAGCCGAGGTTCAGAGAAGCAAAATTACTTACCCAAGGGGTCACATAGTTAGCAAGAGACAGAGCAAAGGACTTGAACCTATGTCTAGCTGAGTCCAATCCCCATATTTTTAACTACATTGGACTATCTCCTTATGTGTAAATTTAGGGATGTGGATATTTAAATCAAACTACTTGATCAGAACTGAATGACACATTTTTAAATCAAGCTGTAGGCGGTCTGAAGAGTCTGAACACTCCTGGCTTAGGGGGTGAGCCTAGAGGAACATGGGGGAGTCATGTCAATTCTGAGAGCCTGAGACCAATAAGAGACAGAACTTGGGGCCCAGACAGAAGTCAACAGATAGGAATGCTACAAAACCAGACCGACACAGAGGAAACCTTCACATACAACCACAGACTGCGGCAGGATGCTCTGGGGTTTTCACAGGGGTCAAACCCACCCCATCCCCCCTGCTGACTCCCAGCTCCTGGACTCCCACATCTTGCCAGTTATATCTCCCCTCCCACCCGCATCTGCCCTCCCAACAGGTCCCAGGCAGGGCGCAGATGCTGTGCACGACAGGTGCTGCCTTCCTGACCTCTGCCCAGGCAGATGCATGGTTAAGAGGCCCCAAGTGGCCGTGCCCTCCCAAGAGACAGTTTGCACTTGCCTGCAGGCCATTAGACAAAGCCTTTCTCCCTGGCCAACCAAGCGGGGCCGAGGAAGGGCTTCATTGGGACTTAACATGACCTGTGCTCCATCCTCTCTAGTAATTAGGGGCTTCCCTTCACCTCCCAGAGAGAATTAATCACAGGTTCACTGCCTCTGGCAGCTGGGAGGCCTCTCCTTTTGCAGAGGAGGGACCTAGGACCCAGGATGGTGATTTGCCAAGGAAGAGGCAGATTCTGGAGTGAGCCACACCTGGGTTTCACGCTTAGGACCCTCCTCATTGGCTGAGACCTCAGCCCAGCCTCTCTGACCCTCAGGCTCCTCTATTCCATGGGCACAACCTTTAGGGTTGCCCAGCCTGATCCACTACCCTGGTGATCCTTGCAGGTGTGTTTCCCCCACCTTCAGTGGCAGAGCTGGCACAGGAACCCAGACCTCCCAATTCCCAGTTTAGGATGCAACAGCACATGACCAGAGCATGCGTCCGCCTCCCCCCTCCCCCCTGCGGAAAAGATCTTTCCCTTTTACTCTTCAAAATAATTGAAAAGTCACAGAGAGTGGTCTCTGTCTAATCCTCGACCTGAGCCCACACCAAAGACCTGCCCTGTGGAGAAATAGCCAGAAGCCAGGGGTAAGAGGAGAGCTATCCTCGGGCTCAGCTGGTTAAGAGCACGAGCTCTGAGCAACAGGGTTACCAGTTCGATTCCCACATGGACCAGTGAGCTGCACCCGAGCTGAGCTGCCACTGAGCGCCAACAGGTGGCAGGATGACTCTGTGGTTAGAGTGTGCGCTCTTAGCAACAAGGTTTCCTGTTCGACTCCTGCATGGGATAGTGGCTACTCCTACCTGCAATTAAGATCGAACACAGCACCTTGAGCTTAGAGGCCACAGCTGCCAATGGGTCAGAGACCCTTCTGACGAGCCCAGGGATCCAAGGACAGACTCCAGGCCCCTTTCTCTCATGTGAGGAGGAGGCGCCTCTGCTTTCTTCTAAACCTTGAACATCCTAGATTATCCCTCCAGATGAGCAATGGATACATAAAATTCCAGCCCAAACCACACTCTCCGCGCCTGCTCCCCACATCAGACTTTCTTAAGCTTCCCTGAGCTGGCTCTGCCAACACGGGAAACCTAGCGATAAACCACAAAGAAAGAGCAGGTGGAGGGGAAGGGGGAGAGAGCAGAGGTCATCTGAGAAAGACAGCTCTGTTTACTGGGCTTGCGTCAGGGGCACAGATAAACTGCTCTGGTCACAGGAACGGCCAAGATAACATTACCCAGCAGCTGGGTCTCCAGAAAGGTTTGCAATTAAACATCCTGCTTCCACACACTTTACTTGGGGTAATGTTTCCCGGGTGGGGTTTCCCTTCCTTCTGGATTTTAAAAACCCATGGATTCTATTTCCCTGTCTCTGGCCATTTAGGCAGATGGCAGGCATCTAGGAAGCTTCACTATAGAACAGTGACTGTGTCCAGGTCCCCACAGAGGAAGCCCCAGAGTTTCAAATCCTCCTGCCACGCTCAGCCTCTACAGAGGAGGATCGCCACCACAGACACAGCTAAGGAAGCTGCCACCAGACGCCCGCGCGACGGCTGGGTCCCACCAGCCCACCCACTCTGAGGCCATGTTGGGCTGCCTTCCGTCTGCTCAGCTCATTAAGCCCAGAAATGTCGGAGGCTTCAGAGACTTCCATAGCTTCCAAGTCTTGCTCTTTTCAACAAGAAAACAGCCTTGATGCAAATCAGACCCGAAGCCCAGCCCAGTTCCTGTGCAGGGATGTCCATGATCGGACGTGGGCTGCGACCAATTAATAACCCAAAGTTATGGCCCAACCAGTCCTGGAAGGCCTAGGACCTGCCTGTGTTTAATTAGAAAGTGCCAGTAAGAACTCGCTGCTCCCTTTGCTGAAGGAAAGGACAGAGACAAGGAGTTAGAAACTGTGGAGGAAATCGTGTCTCTTTGCGGCACTATGGCTCAGCTCACTAAGGAAGGCCTTCTTTTCTTGAACTCCTGCCAGCTGCCGTTGGCCCCAGGCCAAAGGGAAACTCAATGACCTTATTCCTTCACCTGCTCACATCACCATGGGGTGGGATCAGCTGGCTAGGACTAGGGCTGTTGATTTAGGGAACTACCACCCTTTAGAAGCCTGGACTTGGAAGGCGACCTCCCACTCCAACAGGTTGACTAAGGGTTAATACCAGGCAGCAGAACCTTTCAGTCCTCAGATCACCCTACTCCAAGCTCTCTCTGGACCTCGTGGTTTATGGAGCAGTCACAGTAAACGCAGCATAAGTGAACCCCAGAAGAGCTCTGGGTGGGGCGGGGTGTGTGTGGCAGAATGCACCTCCCAGAACCACGTGTCCACCAGTCACCTCTAAAACACAGCCGCTGCTGCTGCAGACCTGGGCCAAATGGCCCTCCTCTGGGAAAAAAGGCTTTTTAAAGGTACTCGGAGGAGGGACTAGTCAGCGGGGTCCTATGTGGTATCGAACACCTTCAAGAGAGTTTTGTGGGTACCTATCACACTCAGTTCCTGCTGTTGTTTTCACGAATCACAGGCCTCAGTTGCTTATTTAATTTGGAGGGCAGGGGGTAGGCAAGAGGGTCTGGAGGAAGCCTCCGTATCACTGGTGGCTCCATTTATTACTCTGCACGATGGAGATAATAACAGTGGCTCCCTCACTTTCGGGCTGTGGTGAGAATTCGGTGAGCTAACCCTGTATCTCCCCACTAGAATGGAAGCTCCCAGAAGGTAGATCATGACATGATCATGGCAAATCCTGCTCAGCACAACACTTTACACATAAGAAATATTCACTTCATGTCCCCTAAATCAGTGAAGGAACAAATCAACCAGCAAGTGTCTAGGGAGTGCTTTCCTGGTGCCTGGTTTTGTGACAAGCTAAAGATGAGGCGAAGTCCCCCGCCTCCAGTCCCTTACAGCTCAGCTGAGGCAGCCAGGCTCACACTGACAAATCAAGTAGGGCACGGTGCAAGGTGGAATGATGGGGTGTCAAAAAGTGAAGCTGAGAAACAGCTAAGGCAGTGCTGGCATCACAGAGGAGGAAGCAGCCTTGGAAAGCATTTGATGGGTTGATATTTTAGCTCCAACACTTCCCGGATGTGTGAGCTTGGGCAAGCATCTCGGCTTCTTTGAATCAGGGTTTCCTCAGCTGCAAAGTGTGGCTCACAGTGAAGGCATCCCATTAAATGTGATGATGCACACAGGGATCTTAGCAGAGGACCTGGCACACAACAAGTGTCCCATGCACATCAGTTATTTAGACACCCAGGAAGAGGGACGGGGTGAACCAACTTCTTTCCATTGGACATGGGACAGGAATAGGAGTAGGAAGAGAACAGGGAGTGGACAACAAGAACACACACACACACACACACACACACACACACACACACACACACACAAACACACACTGAGTTGGTAGAATTACTACTAACAACAAGCCAGTCTGAGAAAGTAGAGGAGCAAAAATAACTGCTCCCCAGGCAGAGAAAACAATGGCCCGCCTCTGAGCACCCCGCTGAAAGAACTGGCGAGCTGTGGCAGGCCCCTCCAGGTCAGAGGCTTTATTTTTCCCCCCTCTTTTTTCTTTTCATGTTTCCTGGAGGGGAAATGAGTATATAAAGTAGGAGCTCCCAGGATTTACAACCCCCACATGGACCTTAAGAAAAGGTTCAGCTGTCAAAGCTCTGTCCTTCCAGTTGCCAGGACCAGGAGAGAAACAGCAGGAAGAGTCAGTTTTTACAAACCTTTTTCTTGTATGCACAAACTATTGGTTTCATTAGGAATAATAATAATAATACCAACACCCATTGATGGAGCGCTGACTAAGTTCCAGGCATTGCTAAGCACTTTATTCATCGTACCTCATTTAATCCTTACAATGATTCTATGAGGAAAGCATTGCTACCATTTTCAGTTCACAAACAAAGAGGCCTGGAGAGGTAACTGATCCTGAGGTCAAGATCGGTGGCATGTGATGGAGCTCAGGTTCAAAGATGATGTTGACTCCATAGCCGCACTTTGTCCTCTGTAGCAGCTACATTGGAACGAGGCAGAGTCCCTGACAGCCACAGGGTTTGCCCTGGTGGTTCAACCCGCTGCTCTGACAATTGGTTGCTTCATGTGTGGGTGACTAGTCAGAACTTAGGTTACCCATACGGCAAGTGGGAGGCCCTGCATGGGGGCCAGTGCTCTATTTTGCACGGTTTAGAATCAATCAGATCAGCTCCAGGAAAAGTTGTTGCTCTCTATGGGCCTCCATTCCCCATCCATAAAATTCCCCATCAAAGATCCTGGCATGGTCTTTTGTACTCTTAGAAATTTAGCCTCTTCCCTAGAAGTTTCTGGAGGGGCCAATTAGCCCTGGGTCCAGAAAGGAACCCACTTTGGGCTTCTAGAGCTCTGGGCGTGGCCCCCACTGGAACATTCTCCAGAGTACCTCAGGGCACAGGGTTGAACTTTGTACCTTCCTCCCTCCAACTTTGCCCCCACCCTCTGATCCCAAGCCAGCTCATCAGAGAAAACGGGTCTAACCACCTTGAACTAGCAGGTACTCAAACAGAGAGGCCGAGCAATGGGCAGTGGACGCCTGGGGTAATGCCCAGGGGCCCAGAGAAAGTGGCAGGGTGCTCAGGCTAGGGGCAGGAGGCTTATCCTACCATGGAAATCGAGAAAAATTCTACATGTACATGAACATTCATGAGCTAGAGTCCTGGAAACCTTAAACAAGCGTATCCTCTCCTGAACCATGAAAAGGATCACGCTCCTGGGCTTCCACGGGCTTGGATCCAGCCTACTGGATCTAGGAAAGTGTTGGAAGGGGGGAAATTGTCGCCCGACACACTCCCAAATCAATGACTGACACAGGCCTGCTGACCTGGACGCACACATCCTGTGAACGTGCCTTGCTCCATCGTCACACCCTGGAGAGCAAGGCAAAGGTTAACACACACAGCCTGGTTTCCTCTTCCTGGGAAACACAGCGGCCAGGCGAGGCCAGAGGCCAGCGCCTCCTCCACACACAGCCTGTGGGGGAAATGACCCCACCGTTTCCTACCCACCAGCTGAAACACTCACACCTTCCTCTCTGCTGTGCTCAGCAAAGCTCAACTTTTGACACCAGGCAAATAGCTGTCATTAGGAATTTTGTTGCATGGGTTAGGCTGGAACAATCTTTTTGGAAAGCATTTTGGCAATTTCTGTCCCAAACTTGCATTTCCATTGACGTAGCAATTTCACCTCTAAGAATTTACCCACACAAGTGTGTGTAGGTATGTGTGTGTGTGTGTATACATATGTGTGTGTGTGTGCTGTGTGTGTTCATGTATATAAAGATGTTCATTTGTTGCACTGTTTGTAAGCACAAAAAATAAGGCATATTAAATGTCTACCGATTTTAAAAATGGTCAAATAAATTACGATTCTTACATCGTTAACGGTAAGATGGATCTTTCTCTGTCGCTATGGGAAAATGACCACAGGATAGGGAGAAAAGAAAAAAAGACAGATTACAAAACAGTGTGTATCCAACAGGAATAGATTTATTTGGAGGGAGGTGTGTGTAAGAGGGGTTTGTATATCACACATATATGGGGGGGAAATGCAACAAACTAATAATAGTGATTATTTGGGTTAAGAGAAAGAAAAACGGAATAGTTTCATTTTATACATTTCTATAGTATTTTATTTTTGAACATGTATGTATGGCTTTCATCATTTAAAACAATATTCCATCTTATAAAACAACTGTGTCCACTTAGCCTGTCCTCTGACTAATGCCAACTCTTAGACGGTCTGCTGATGTTCAACATTTGCTCATTCATGGGGAGCTACAGGGGGCTTCAAGTTCAATGTTGAGCTCTAAGCCAAGGTTTGAAACTCTATCTACACATACAATTACCTGGAGTGCTTTAAAGACACCAACCCCGTGCCATTTAAATCAGAATCTTGGAAGGGGGATGAGGTGGACACTGGTAGTTTTCAGAGCTCCCCAGATGAGTCTACTGATGTTACAGGTTAAGAACCACTAAGGTAGATCAACACCAAAAGGACGACAAGAGTAGTTGAAAAAAAAAATAAACTCTTTACACAGAAAACAATATTATAGTGTAATTTGTACTATTAAGAGTCAGCTCTGGGGCTGGCCGAGTGGCGCGATGGTTAAGAACTGGCTTGGGACGCCAGAGGGCCTGGGTTCGGATCCCACATATGAGGGCCAGTGACACTGCCCTCCACAGCTAAGATGCTGAACAACAGCTCAACCTGGAGC
>NW_017731378.1:5312847-5314238 GCF_001890085.2 Hipposideros armiger
GCAACGTCCTCCACAACTAGACTGAAGAACAAAAGGACAGCAACTTGTCTGTTCCCCTTCCCCCAATTCCCCAGCGCTGTTCCCATCCCCCCCAACCCCCCAGTAAAAATCTTTAAAAAAAAAAGAGTCAGCTCTGCCTTCAAGAGGTCTAGTTGGGCAGTTTGTAGTCGGTGCTGTTTCTCAAAGTCCTGCCTCCAGTTTTGGAATTCACCAGCTCAAATGGGGAAAAGAAAACAAGGAGACTGGGGTTCGTGAGTTCTGAGCAGTGGCCATGCCTCTGCTTTCTTTGGCAGCCTGTGGCCATGCCCCCCTCCGTGGGGCCCACATCAGTGACTGAGGGGTGAGAGTCCAGACCTCCTTGGCTCTAGGAGGAACAGCTGAAAGAATAAGAGGTGCTGAGCCCTGAGAAGCACTTCAGAGACATACGACAGCTGGGTTCAAATAGTTCGAGGGCTATCAATATGGGAAGTTCAATTCCAGTTGTACTGAAAGGAAGGCAGTGGATAAGGAGTGCAAATTACAGGAAAGCAGGTTTTTGCCCAATGTCAGGAAGAACTTTCCAACCGGAGATGCCCAAGGATGGAAGGGTCTGTCTTGTGAAGTAATGGGATCATCGGGGCAGGAGACGAGTGACCACCTGTCTTGCTGTTGCTGGAAAAGCCCTTCCTACTCAGCCCTCCAACTTCCAATTCTATGAGGCCAGAAACACTGAAAAAGTTTTAGCAAAATCCACTGGGAATGCAGTTCCTTTAACAAAAAGGTTTCTGCTCTCAACCAAGCAGCAGCTGAGTGCCAGGCCCTGCAGGAGGTACTGACACACCGGCAGGGAGCCAGACAGTCTGTCCTCACAGAGCCTGCACAGGGACCAGGCACACATACAATCATTTTGGTGGTCAGTAAAATGGAGTGCAGTGACAGAAACTGACTGCAATGGAGGTGACTACTTTAGACAGATGGTCAGGGAAGGCCTCTCAGGAAAGGATGTTGAGCTGAGAACGAAATGCACAGAGCAAAGCTCTACTTGCCAACTGGGGTGGTGGGTTAGACCTCAGTTTGACTCAATCCAAAATTAGAAGGTAACCCTACTTCACATCATATATAAAAATTAACTCAAAATGGATCAAATACCTCAATGTGAGTGATAAAACTATAAAAGTTATAAAAGAAAACATAGGTGCACAATTTTCATGACCTTGGAATTATCAAGGATGTCTAAGATATGACACCAAAAACACTGCAATCAAAAAAAGAAATAGGGCCGGCCCAGTGGCGCAATGGTTAAGAACTGGCTTGGAATGCCAGAGGGCCCCGGTTCGGATCCCACATATGAGGGCCAGTGACACTGCCCTCTACAGCTAAGATGCTGAGCAACAGTTCAACCTGGAGCTGGG
>NW_017731378.1:5314583-5412586 GCF_001890085.2 Hipposideros armiger
ATTAAAAAAAAAAAAAAAAAAAGAAATAGATAAATTGGAGTTCGTCAAGGTTAAAAACTTTTGTGCTTCAATGGACACCAGCAAGAAAGTGAAAAGGCAATCTACAGAATGGGAGCAAATATCTGTAAATCATGTATCTGATAAGAAACTTGTATCTAGAACATATAAAGAACTCTTACAACTCAATAATAAAAAGATAATTCAATTTAAAAGTGGGCAAAGAAATCTGAATAGACTTTTCTCCAAAGAAGATATACAAATAGCCAATAAGAGATGCTCAACATCATTAGCCCTCAGGGAAATGCAGATCAAAACCACAATGAAGTATCATTTCACATCCAGTTGGACGGCTATAATCAAACAAACAGATAATAATAAGTGTTGACAAGGATATAGAAAAATTGGAACCTCCATACATTGCTGGTGGGAATGTAAAATAGTACAGCTGCTTTGGAAAACAGTCTGGCAGTTCCTGAGATGGTTAAAAAGAGTCACCATATGACTGAGCAATTTTCTATTCCAAAAGAAATGAAAACTCATGTCCACACAAAAACTTGTATGCAAATGCTCATAACAGCAATGTATTATAAAATATTATATGTATAATAACCCAAAAGTGAAAACAACCCAAAAGTCCACCAACTGAAGAATGGATAAATAAAATGATGTGTGATATCCATTCAATGGGACATTATTCAGTTATAAAAAGGAATGAAGTACTGATAATATAATGCTAAGTGAATCAAGCCAGACACAAAAGTCACATATTATATGATTCCATTTATATGAAATGCCCAGAATAGGCAAATCTATAGACAGAAATAAACTAGTAGTTGCCTAGAGCTGGGAGTAGTGGCATTGGGTGAAATGGGGAATAACTGCTAATGGGGTTACTTTGAGGGATGATGAATATGTTTTAAAATTGACTGTGGTGATAGCTGAAATTATCTGTGAATATACTATAAACCACTGAATTGCATACTTTAAATGGGTGAATTGTATGGTATGTGAGTCATATCTCAATAAAGTTGTTTTTAAAATATCAGAAGGAAAATAAAATAAAATAAAATATGAGAAGGGAAAAGATGTCACTCTCAGTTAAGACACTCTTGCCGGAAAGGACTCCATTTCTGCATCTTCTCAGCCTGCCTAATTCCTCCCAGTTTCAATCATGCCCCACCACCTCCTAGAAGCCTTCCTGGGCTGCTTCAGCCCTGATGCTCCCTCTGCCCCTTTATCTGGTACACAACAAGCTTGTATAGATAGGGGTCATGACACGTCCATTAGTCTTGGAGAAAACTTAACCTGGGCCTCTGTGATCCCCATGTTGCAGATCACCAACACTAGCACATAGTAGGTGTATCTGGCTTAATCAAGGAGAAAGCCTGGCTTAAAATGCACCTGGTTTCCAGGCAGGGTAAGAAGCTGGGTTCTCTTCCACTGCTCACTGGAAAGAACTGATACCGGCAACACCCTGCTCTCTTTGCCTGGGGAGTTCACCGGCTCAGCGGGGCCTGGCGTGCAGTAAAAGTTTACTGATTAAGCAGCAAAACTGGGAACGCCATCAGCTCCTGTTTGGCTTCCAGGATAAACTGTCCTGAAAATCCATTAGCCCTGCCCTGACGTTGGAAGCGCCCACAGGAGATAAGGGCAGGAGTAGGTGAAATCTGCTTACCTTCTCCAGAAACCTGTTTCTCTGTTCATGGTCCCGAGCCTGGAGTCTGGCCCAACCTCCTTTCATCTCATCCCACCCATCCTGTGCCCTCCTCCAGGCCTCATGGCCTCTCTGCCCACAGTCTTCCCCACCCCCACACCCCACCATTTACTAAAGCCCTTAAGGGCACCTGTAGCTACAGCACCCACTTTGGCAGTGGAGACTCAGATTACCGATTTCATGCATGTCTATTCCCCCACCCATCCCTAGAACTGTCCTCAACTGGACCACAAATTCCGTGAAAGCAAGTATTTTATCCTGACTTCCCTTGTTTTCCCTACAATATCTAAAGATATTGGGCACATGATAAAGACATGTCACTTCTGTCTGGTGAAATTCAGTAGTTTAGTAAAGAAGCGTTGAGTGCTTACTATGTGCTGGGCTCTGCGCTAGAGACTGGTAAACCCAAAGTCAAATACAATAGTCCTGGCCCCAGATCAGCTCCCGGGCTGGTGAGAAAGATCAGGACTAATGGCTAATTTGCTGTAGAGGGGAGATTGAGAGATATGCACAATCCTGGCGGAACACAGAGGAGAGACATGGAGTTGAGACAGTTTCCTGGAGAAGGTGATGCTAGAGGTGAGGTGAAGGTGAAAAATGAGGAGGATACGCTGGGTGAAGGGGTGAAGAGGTGAGGCTGGTAGGGGCAGGAGGGTATCCTAAGCAGAAGGGCCCAGACAAAGGCTGGCGGTGGGGAAGGGCGTGCAATTGCCTGAGCTGGCGGGGAGAGCCAGGAGCAGCTGGGATAACTGGAGCCTGAAGCTCAAGGCGGCGATCGGCAGGTCAGCAGAAGAGTCCCCGGCTCTGAGGCTTGTGGGAACGACAGGCGCCGGAGTGAGTAGGGCAGGAGGAAGGCTCAGAAGCAAAAGTCAAAGCTGAAGGGTTTCTTGAGTGGGAAGCTTGGAATGGTTTGAGATTGGAGGTGGGAAGAACAGGTATGGGGGAGACTTAAGGACCAAAGGAGTAAGAGATGCGCAGGAAGGGCCCCTGAGCAAGGAGCAGGCATGAAGGTGAGGCCAGATCTGGTGATGGGAGAAGGCAGGCAGCAAAACGCGTGGAGTCTCGGAAGGAGAGAAGGGGAGATAGGAGCCCAGGAGGGGACACTTGAAGGTTGACACATCCCAGCCAATGGCTCTGGGACTGTAGGTGGACCACTCTTGGGATGCAATGGGATGACTGGGACGGGTCTCAGAGTTGGGAGTTGTGGGGGAGGGGACCTCATTTCTGGCAGTGCCCAGGGTGCCTCTGCTGCTCACTGTTGGGCAAGGCAAAGTGAGACTGAGACCTACAGGCATTTGCTACAGGGAGAGTGTAAGCAACTTAGAAAAAGGAAAGGAACCAAGTGCTAGAAGTCAGAGGCTTTGTGTTATTCTCAACTCACCCCAGTCTCCAGATCTGAGAGCAAACCTTATAAACCTCCAGCCCCCTCCCCCCAAACTTGGCTCACAATACAGAGCCATTTGGAATGAGGAAAGGGGTACCAGGCCATGTCTGGGCCCCCAACCCACTTCTCCCTGCCTTTTCCTGCTGCCTGGCCAGAGGAGACCCTCTTCTCTGCCACAGCCAACTCGGGGCGTCATTTGCTCCCGGATCCCCTCTGGGAGTGGGAGGAGGGACCTGCCAAGCCGGCTGGAGAAGAGCCTCGCACAGCGGCCAGGGAAGCCTGCCAGAGGCTGCATCTGACATCTGGCAGGGCTTCCCGCACCGATTCCCCATCTGGCCAGGCGTGGAGGTGAGACAGAAACACACAGTCGACCTCCTCCCCCAGCAGCGTCCCAGCCCCCCCCCCAAGTCACGTCATCCAGGCATTCCCTTGGGGGAGGGCGGCCCCCTCCCTCTGACCTCAGCCTGTTTCCCTTGGCTAGAGCCCACCCCCAGGGAGCAGGCCCCCTCCCCACACCCTCGCTCACACCCAGGCCCATGCAGGCAAAGGCGTGAGCTATAGATTCCAGCCCTCCCAGGCCGCACACCAAAACCCCAAGTAAGGGCCCACCCCTCCCAGCCCTGTCTTCTGAGATGCCAGCTGGGCTGCAGAGGGGGGTTGGGGAGCTGGGGCACTTGGCCAGAACACCAAGGCTCCATCTCCCACCCTCTATGTGGACTCTCCCTCCAGCTTTAATCAAGGGGTCAGGGCTGGGGAGAAAAGACAGGGAAACCAAATGTGTAGCATCCAGCAACTTCTGGTATTAAATCCCAACTTTGCCCCTTATTTAGTGTAAGAGTTTGGACAAATTACCTAATTTCTCTGAGGCTCCATTTCCTTGCCTGTAAACTGAGGGCTATAAGAGCACATTCCTTAGACAGTTTGAATAAGGATTAAATGGGGGAAAATGCATGCAAAGTGCTTAGCACATGCCTGGCCCACAACAAACACCCTACTATGATAGTTCACTCTTGTAATGTCCTGGTTTCCTCCTGGCAGTGCCACAGGAGGCTTAGCTCCACCCTCACAATGTCCATCAGCTGGCTCCAAATATGAGTGGTAAATCTGTTATTTTATTGTTGATTTGTATCTTTCTTATTTATTTTTATACTTATTTATCCTGGGAAATAGACAAGTGACCTTTTCTGGATGTTATATCTACTGTGCACAAAAGCAACTTCAGTAAACTTGTTATTTTGGAATACACTCTCTAATGGGGTGCTTCCTATGCAGACATAACCCCTAACAGCACAAGCCCCCCGCCCCCCACCCCTCCCCCCCACACAGAAATTCTGGATCTCTCGCACAGCTGCATGTACCTACAGGTTTCTTCTTGGCATCCCATCATGCCTCCCTCTCCCCTAAACCCAGAAGCAGGGGGTCCAACACCAAGCCCCCACCCAGAGCCATCCCACCACAAGCTCTTCCCTGATGCATTGCGATGGAGAGGGGGACAGCGCTTTCACACCTGTTAACAATGAGGGCCCCAAAGCCCAGGACAGCCCCTTTGGGGTGAGGGAGCAGGGCAAAGAGGCTCGCTTCCAACTCACAGCCCCAGAGGAAACGGATTTAAACACCACCAAGCCCCCTTGGAGACCACTCCCCACTCCCTAGAAACAACCCTCTAAATCCAAAGTAATAAATTGAACCTCTCAACAGAAAAATTTTAAATGGGCCAAGAATGAAACTAGCATTTACCCAAAAAGAAATCCAAATGGCAGATCCATCCATGAAAAGATACGCAACCTCATGTGTCACTGAAAAAAGAAATCAGAACTACAAGATATTCTTCTTCTTTAGCTGACTGGCAAAACATTCAAGTTCAGTAAGTCCCAGTGCTGATGATGGTATGAAGAAATAGATACATCTCAATACGCTGTAGGAGGGATGTGAATTCTTGTAGAGGGCCGTTTGCCAACATATATCAAAATGAGAAATGCAAGCTCTTTAACTCACCAGTTCCTCTGCTAGAAATTGATCCTGGGGAGAAACTCACAGAAGTGTGTCAAGTTCTATGTTCAAGGACGTTTTTGGCAGTATCTGTCAAGTTGTTTCAGGATATCGTCAGAATGAAGTACTTCATGACTATCAAAAGAGCTAGATCATCTATGTCTGTCCATAAGAGCATTACGCCAAGGGAGAAGTGAGACGAGCAAGGTGCAAAAGCATCAATTCTTTTTTGCACAAATACTCTTGAAGGCAGTGATGGCTTTGTCTAAGGAGGTGTCATTCCTCACCCCAGGCTTTATCTGTCTGGCTTTAACTACTTCCCTTACAAGGGCTGGGAGCCTGGTTCTGGTCGGCCAAGTCACAAAGCACAGCAACTTTCATGGCACCTGAGGAAGGGATGGAAGCCACCCTAGTAAGTTCCAAGCAGGCTCTATGCTGGAGGCAGCCATCCATATACAAGCTCAGGGAGCAAAGACATGCACAGGCACGAGCAGTGCCTCCATCTTACAGAAGATGCTGAGGTTCTGAGCGGTTAAATGACTTGCCCAAGGTTATACAGCCAGGATATAGTAGGCTTGGATTCCAACCCCTGTGTTCCTTCTAGCTCATGGTATGACTGTATTCTCACACTATACCTCATGGACTCCTGGAAAGCTGAGGGAGCTTGGGGAACCCCAGGGGTGAGAGGCAGGGAGAAGCCTGCAGAGGCAGCTGAGCTGAGGGAAGGAAGGCAAGCAGATAAGAGGCAGACCTCCACTGGAACAGTCAAGCCAGGCCAGTTGGCTTGCCAAGGCCTCACTCACTATTGTGATAAAAAAAAAGAGACATCTCAGCACCCACACCCTGATTCCCTGCCCAGAAGTGCTCCCTCATGTTGTCCCCATGCCAGTTGGAGGCCACTGCCTGGCCCCTAGGAGGAAGCTCACAGGCTTGCCAGGCTATTTTGAAAGCTTAAAGCCTTGTGGAATGTGCCCAATATGGCACTATCTGGGTGACCTCTCCCCCAGTGACCCAACAGAACCAGCCCCTCTTCCTTCTGCAGAAACCCGCAGAGGACACAGGAGATGTCCAGCAGGCCCTGAGGGCAGGGATCTGTCCGTGGCTCTAGCCAACTCATTTTACCCCTTTGGGCCTCAGTTTCCTTGTCTTTGAAATGGGAAGATAAGGAAAAGGGCCAAGTTGGGATATGAATGCTTATGTCTTGCTTCTAACATTCTCTAGTCTCTGGGCTTTTCTATGGCTGGGGAAGGTTTATTTGGAGGAATGCTGCATGCAGCAGATCAGAGCTCAGCCTCCGCTACAGGCAACTCCAGCTTGCCACACTGAGGCTGAATCCGGGGATTTGGAGTCAGAAGCTGGGGTTCATATCCAGCTGGGTCACCATGGGCTCTGTAACCTTGGACCAGAGGGGTTCAGGTTCTGGAGGAGGTTTGGGGGCAGCAAGGCTGAGAACAGGCTGCTAGTGTGGGGGATGGCCATGCACCCTGTTCCCATCCTCAGGCCCTGATACCGTCACCTAGATGGACAGGAATGACAATCTCAACAGAGGAGCTGAGGGAGCAAGAGTGATTTCCCAGGGGGCTCAACCACAACTGGGAAGGGCCAGTGTTGGCCAGAGAACAAGAGAATGAGGCTCTCAGGACCAGAAAGGGACCCGCAAGGCCACTGAGCCCTGCCTTGTGCTTGCATACATCCAGCAATGATGGGGTGGTCACAAGTACAGTCCATTCAATCTCTGGGCAGCTGACCATTACAATGTTCTTTCTTATATTGATCTGACTATACTTCCTGCTAACTCCTGCCTATACCCACCTCTTCTGCCCCCGGGGCCACAGAGAACAGGTCAAACTCCTTTCCTGAAGGAAGGCATTTCATATGCCCCTTCTCCCAGCGTCTCCTCTGCTCCAGGCGGACCTCCCCACTTCCTCCTGAAGCTCCTTAGGACCAGTACTGGGTCTTCCACCACCTAGGCTGCAATCCTTGTACCCTGCTCTCATACAGTGTGCACCAAAGCCGGACCCACCCTTCCAGGTACAGACAGACGGACAGGGCAGAACAGAAGCGGATTCTCACCACCTCCCTCCCTCTAAACGTTCTAAACCCTTAACTTTTATGAGTGCATCCTAAGACATGTGAGTTCCATGAATGCATGCCTAGGATTTGGAGAGTCACTCACACTGCTGACTTCCGCTGAGCTCTCGGGCAACCCAAACTTTGACACCTTACACTCCTGCTTCCATGAAAACCAAACCTCCTGCTGCCTGTACTTGGGCCACTGATTTCTTAGATAAGAACCCATTACATTTACGCCTATTCAATTCCAGTCTTCTCCAAGGTAGTTTCGGAAGCTGGTTTGTTGTCTGAAGTGCTCGCCTTCCTCCCTGGGTCACCTTGTAAATGTGAGCAGGATGACATCAAAATTCCATCCCAGTCATCAACCAACATTTTTGGTCAGAGAACAGAGCCCTGTGGCACACCCCCAGACACTCGCCTTCAGGTCAACGCTGACACACTTAGCTGAGAGATGGGCTGCTCCTGGGTAAATCACAGTAGCATATAACAAATTATTTTATTTTCTAACCCATAAGAGGAACTCCCTATATAATCATTCATTTTTTCATAAAATGAGAAATCTCCCTGTAAATTAAATCACAAATTGACCTGTTTTGTACACCCAGAATTTCTTGAAATCTATCTAATAAAGATGCCCAGGTTTGCTCAGACCTCACCACATGCTCGACTCCCAGCTGAGCGTTTCAGGCATGAAGCCATATCAGTGGTATCATCATTCCCATTTTGCAAGCAAGGACACCTGGGCTCTGAGAGGTTACATAACTTTCCTAAGGTCACATCGATGTAAACCCAGATGCATGCCCAGATCTGTCGGAATCCAAAACTTCTGCTCTTTTCAATGTGCAAGGCTGCCTCTCAGGTTTGCTTAAAGAAGGCTCCATTGAGTTATGTTCCTTCTCTGGACTGAGCCCAGAAGAACCCCATCCCAGGCTCCCCAGCTCCTTCCTTCAATCAGATGGCTTCAGACCTACTGGGAACATGGCGACCTTGGGAAACAAGAGGAGCCCAGGGTATCGGTGGAACCAGCTCCCAGTGCTAGGATGCTTTTCCCTAGAGAGCATAATTCTTTCCAGGGCCCCAGGCACACTTTAGAACATGGCTGCAACTCAGGCCTGCTTCTGTTCAGGGTCTACTAACAAAGTAGGCCCTGCCCTAAGTTTAGAAAAAAAGGGAATTCCTGAGTCTCACCTTAACTGCCTATAAAATGGGTATCACAACAATAGGGAACTGCCTTCACAGGGATGAGGTGAAGATCCTGAAACACCTAGCTCCCTCCCGAGCCTTCGCCAAATGTTGTTCCCTCTGCCTGGAACACCCTTCTCCCTCCTTCCAAATCTGCGCAGCTGCCTCGTGTTCATGTTTCGGAGCATCCTGTTCCTTTCCAGTCGGTCCCTGATCTCAGTCCATCACTGCAGGCCCACATATGTGACTCTGGTTAGTGCGGGTCATCCCAGCCAATCTGTAAGCTTCCTCCTCACCTGGCATGGAATTGTTTTGGTTCACCCAGGGATCTGCAGCACCTGACATGGTGCCTGGCACACAGTAGGCACTTAATAAATGTTTGTTGGATGAATGAAAGATCAGAGAAAAGAGACATGGGCATGTTTTTTGCAAGGCCAGCATGGCTGAGCCGGTGCATGGTCATCATTAGGGAAATAGGAGATGTTGCTTGGAGGAGGAGGGCAATGAAAGGGTAGGGTGTCTTTCAGATTGGGCAGGAGGTTGGGAGAAGCAGAGAGCATGGAAGTGATCAAGGGATGAATCCAGTGAGATGTCCCATGGCTAATCTATCATCCTGACAGGTTCACACCCATTGTCTATGACCACATCTAATGAATTACGGAGGGAGTTTGAGGTAGAAGAGGGGCAGGGAGAGTTGGAGGAGTGAGAGAGGGACGTCACCTCCCCAGAACCGAGGAAACTTGGCCCTCAGCAGCCAGTACATGTCATTAGCTACAACCTGGAAGAGATGAATTTGGGGTTGTGATGAAGACTGGGCCAATCACTCATTCATGGGAGGAGCTGGTGGAATTCCTGCTGCTTCCGGGGACCTCCTGCTTCCCCCTTCCTCTATCCCCCCCCCCCCGGAGCTTTTACATCCCCCTCCCTGCAAGGCCTTCCCTCCCTGACAACTCTACCAAAACGGAGTCTCTATCATGGTGTTGGGCAAAGAGAATGCGCTTTAAAGTAAGACATGTGAGTTCAAGCCCAGCGGCAGCACCCATGAGTTGTGTGGTGTTGGGCAAGCTACGTAACCCCTCTGAACCTCAGTCCAGTGTTTGCAAAACAAACCTCACAGGGTAACTATGAGAACTAAAAGAAGTCATGCAACACAAGGCATGCAGCACAAAGCCTGGCTCACAGTATGCTCAACACACCACAAGTTCCTGCCAGGCCCCCCCCCCCCAGAATACCCATGGAGTTTTCGGTACCAAATTCTGCTGGGCCCGATAATTATCTTTCCACACAAGGAAGTGTTCTCTCTACACCTACACTGGCAGATCTCTGAGGGCAGAGCTGTGTCCTGGCCATCCCTGTACAGTCCTCAGACACAGGGGGCAGTGCTGAAAAGCATGAGCCTAGGTATGAATCCCAGCTCTGCCACGTACTGTCTACTTGACCATGGGCAAATGTTCCTATGCTTGCTAGAGCCTCTACTTCCTCATCTGTAAAACAGGGATAACAAGGGTAGATGGTAAGAGCCTTGCCTTGTAGAAGGCTGGCATGAGGCTTAAATGAAGGCCCCCGTGTACAGAGCTTTGCACACTCCCTGGCAGAGAGTTGAACAAATGCTAGAGAATATGCCGAGAGCCCTGGCAGTGCCCAGCATGGTGGGTAAGGGCCCTGGCACATTTTTGGGGAGCGGGGGAGAGAGGTCTGTAACAAGATGCTATGGTTCTCTGTTTCTCCATTTTGAGTAAGGGCAGGGCCGGCTGAGCTGAAGCATCACCATCTAGGTAGCTACACCCCACAGAGCGGGAAGGCCTGTGCTAAGGAGAGAAGGCTAGGAAGCCAGTAAGAGTGCCAAGTTCCAAATCAGCAGAAGGAACACGAGTCCATTCTACACACCTGGGAGTTCTTCCCAATGATTCATGGACAGCATTCTCAGGTTTAAGAACAACATTCTTACATGGCAAGTCTGGTGAGCGATTTTACTGCCACTCCTCAAACAAGCTTCCCCCAGCTCATTAAAGCAGGCAGCCCAGCCTCTCAGAACTTGGTCAGCTTTGAAGCATCGCCCTCTCTGAGATAACCCAGCCTAACTTTTTAATAAAAGCAAGATGATTCCTGGTCTCTTTCCAATGAAAGTGAAGCCGCCTGGCCTTACTGATTTCCCCCAGCTTCACAAGCTCAACCTAGTGAAGGGAGGTGGGCTGGAGAAGCCAGAACAAATCTCATCACTCAGATATTCCACTTCTGAGTCAGGGGGCCTCCCCTCGAGGAGACGCTGCCTGGAGCCCAAGGGCAGGGTCTCTGCTAGAGCCATCAGCCCTATTGCCAGAGTGTCCATCTTCATTTGAGACCAAGGATGAGAAGTCTCTTCCTGTGAATCCAATTTTCGGGTCTTGTGAGAACAGAGTGTGTCTGTTCTGCACTTCTCCCCCTCCTCCTAACCTCACCCCCAGCCCCCGAGTCACAGTTGGGCTATTGCTTGGGTGAGCCATGATATATACATTGGTGCATTAATTTATTTCCCAGGTGAAAGGCGTTGTCGCAACTTCTGCAGCCACATATGTAATACACATACACACACACACACACACACACACACACACACACACACACACATTCTTTTTTCAATGGAGCGGTCACCCGTTGCAGCTCATGCTGTCTTGATAGTTCTTCCTTCTTTTGAAGTCTCCACCACATCTTTTGCCCACTGAGTGGGAAGTTCCATGCGGCTGGGTTCTTATTTTCTTAACACAGTGGAAATATTTGGCCTTTTCCATAATATTTAGCTCTCTTGATACAATACATAGACGGAACTTCTTTTTTATGTTGTGTTTTCAAGGGACTGTTTATATAATGGCGATCTGTAGGATACCACACACTGCTATGGGACGCAAGCCCTGCAGGCAGGCAAGCAGAAGAACCATCTAGAATGTTGTGCTCCCAACCCACTTCTGGGACACACGCAGGCATCCAATCTTCTCTAAAGAGTGTAATTTATTAGGTCTCTTTTAAGTTAAAGAGGCTGTCTGAGTCACTCCCCTAAGAGCGCCCCCACCCCAAAAGGCAACACTGAGAGGAAAACGAACATGTGCGGGTAAGAAGGTAATACCGCTTTTTAAAGGAAGGATTGCTTGTTTTTCTTAATAGGTCTGGTTCTAGCCTTTGAAGATGATGGATTAACATGTAATCCTGTGTCAACCACCCAACAAGTATTTACTGAGCACCTGCTAAGTGCAAAGCTCCGTGGAGCAAGGTGGGGGAGGTGCGGAGGGGCACTCACAGTGTAACTGGAGAAATCAAGCAAACACGTAATATGTACCTAACATCGGACCTAAAGCCACATTTATGCCTTGCTGGAACAAGAAAAGGTATAAGGCTTCGACAATCGCCCACTCTAGCAACTGTCATGAGACAGTTATAATTGTCAATTGAATGGTTTATGCCAAAAGTTGGATAGTATTAGCTAGGATTGGTTTTCCTATAATTATCCCCAGCAAATAAGCCCAACTTATTTCCATTTGCAAACAAGGCTGTGGGCCACAATTTAAACAGCTAAATCCCAAAGCTGGCTTCAGTGATAAGAGTAATATCCGGGGAGGGTCTGCATCCCCACCCCCACCATGGGCAGGCACAGGTGAAGCAATCCCTTTTAGGGGCCATTCCTGGGAGAGACACAAGAATGGCCAGTGAAGCTTCCAGGCACCGAGCAAAGGGGGAAATCAAGATAAGAGGGGCTTATTTCAGATTAGGTTGAAAAACAAAGGAGGTTTAGTTTTGAAAGGCTGGCTAAGTTCTTAAGATAATGGAGGGAGGTTTTAGGTTTCTGGTCCCATTAGTAAGAACTAGGTAGGGAATTATGAAAAGAACTTTCATTACAGGCAAGGGAGACAGGCCAGGAAGGAATGATATGAAGACATTAAAATTCGCTAGGTCTTCTAACCTCAATTGCATTGGTCCTTGGGAAGAAGTGCCAACAGCCTGGCAGGTCCTCCCTGGAAGGGAGGGAGGAAAATAACCTGCTTTTCTGGATAATACCAAGTGTTGGTGAGGAGGTAGAGAGGTGGGAACCCTGGTTCACTGCTGGTAGGCGTATAAACCACAGAGCTGTTCTGAGCAGCAATGTGGTAGAATTGACTTAAATGAAGTCTGTGTACGCCTGTGCCCTAGCACTCCCCGCATCCTGGGGAAATCTCTGCCGCCTGCAAGGGGTGTAGCATATGGGATGTTTGCTGCAGCAATATTCACAGTAGAGAGCCCTGGAGGCAACCTCAGTGCCACTGAGAGGAGGAGTGAATAAGTGAAATGTGGTGGATGCCAGCAGGGAACACTGCAGCAGTTCAAATCAATCAAGTAAATGCATATAACAATGTAAAGAGATCTTATAAACATATTATTGAGTAAAAGAGAAAATTACGAAACAAAATCTATAGCACAATACGAATGTAGATTGCAAAACTACTGTGAACTGCACAGCCTATTTTCTGAGGATACAAGGGTTTATATTAAACAGGTTAGAGTGGATGCATAAGAGGAAAAGGGATAGGAGCGAGGATTAGGGATGAAGGGGAAAATAAAAAATAAAGCAGGAGGACGGTTTTGCAACGATGGGAATGGGCAATGAACTGAAAAATATGATTAACTTAACTTGCTGCACCTGAGGTGAGTAGCTTGCAACCTACTCTTCTGAGAAGGAAAGGCCATGATACAGGGCAGGATCGGCAAATACTGACGGAGTGTTACACTAGGGTAGGGCCCTGGTCTTAGCAAGGCCAGGACTTACTCAGCATCTAGTAAGTAGCCTGGAGCTCAAGAACAGGACCCTGTCTGTCCTCTCCCCACCCTAAGTGTCTGGGACAGTGCCTCACATGCTTGTTCAATTAATCTTGCAGAGGGAAGGCATATGTACGCCAATAATCATTACAAGATGGAAGTAGAGGAAGCCCAAATGCCCGAGATGGATCTGGAAGGCCCTTTAGAAGACACATCTGAGATGAGCCTTAAAACACTTCAGAAGGTGAAGGGGCACATTCCAGGCAATGAAAATAGCTTGAGCAAAGGTGCAGAGAGAGATGCTGGGTGACCAAAAGGTGACTGACTGCTCTGGTCTACGCTGGCTGCAGGGATCTTCAGGAGCCCACCTAGTCTGCCATGTGGAGACAGGGGTGCAAAATGGAAATTAATCTACGAGACAGGGCAGAAGCAGCCTGTGGGCACTAGTTCCAGCACTTGGCTCAGCCTCAGAAACTCCTGGGTAGCTTTCAAAATGACACAAACTTTGGGTCCCGCCCCCATGTCCGGCTAACTGAATATTGAATTGGCCTCTGGGTGTGGAGTGGGTGAACCACTTATCAATAGAACACAGAATCCAACTGAATGTCAGGGGTGGAGAAGTAAAGTCACTCCCAGATTTTTACTCTCAGGGCTGGAAAACTGGTGGTGCTGTTAGTTTAAATACTGGACAGTCAGGGAGTAGGATACAATTGGGGAGGGAGGGACTGCCCTTGGCAAGGGACGCTGGCTGGCTGGTGACAGGAGAAGGTCCTGCTGGGCACACACACCTACCCAGAGTTCACAGATTAAATGGAAAAGAGGGTCCAGAGCAAAAGAGGACAGAGAGAAGAAAATGGAAGCACGAGGATTATCGGACAGAACAAGAAAAGGTATAAGACTTCAGTCATAGCCCACTCCGGCAATTGTCAAAGGACAGCTCAGGAAGTGGGAAAGGGTTATCCAAGGAGACAAGAGGAATGATGAGAAGTGGGGAAAGCCAGGACGGAGAAGGCCACAAAGCCAAATTGCCAGCTGCAGTGGAATCACATCCCTCAGGTGCTAACTTCACTTTCTGGGCCCATCCTTGTGACTACAAACCTCCTAGCGAGGCTACAAGTTATAGAGGCTTAATCTTAAAGCAGAATGGAGTCAGCCTTTCAGGCAGGTTGCAACCCCCAGCGCCACCCGCCCGCCCGTTAGGAGGACTCGTCTGGATGCACAATGGGGGCTATTGACTTGCCTCTTGTTTCTCTTTTACTCCAGTTCAGTGGTTCTCACATTGCACAGCATCAAATACCAAGTGCCCTCGACACTGAACTGGATGGGCAATTTAGGGAATTTTTAAAGGTAATATTGACCCTCCTTGCTGATCCTCCTTGAGAACCTGACCCACACATCAGATGACGCTGCACCACAAGGCCATCACCTCCCAACTGGTCTTCCAGGTCCCTGGGGTCTCTTGAGTCCAATCAATCCAACACCATGTGAAGGGTTACATCTTTAAATACACACCGCGTCATGTCAAGCAACACCTCCGGGGTCCCCACATGCTTTCAGGACATCTGAACTCCCAAGCACGACGTTCCAGCCCAGTACCCCAGTCCAGCTTTACTCATACCCCAGTCTCTCCTTGTGCCCCAAGATCCCCCACCTGGGCTCCTCACTGCTCCACATCACCTTTCTACTCTATCTCTGCCTCCCCAGGGACAGCCTGTCTTTCCTTCCTTCCTCCTTTGGTGACCTAAGAATTAAGAACACAAGCTCAGGAGCCCAGGAAGCCTGGCTCTGACTCCCAGCCCCACCAATCACTGGCTCTGCCACCCTGGCTAAGACTCTTCTCTCTTTAGTAGGATGGGGGTGGGTTAATACCTACCTCATAGGGTTGTTGTGAGGATTAAATGAGATAATACTCAGAAAGCACTCAACAGTGCCAGGTACATAGTAAGCAGTCCATTAAAACAGATATACACGTGTTCACGGGCATGCACACACACATACATGCACTCATGTGTACATGTGACAGATCCTTAGGGGACTGACACTTTATCCCCCTCATTAAAATGAATAGTTCCCGGGCCGGCCGAGTGGCACAATGGTTAAGAACTGGCTTGGGACGCCAGAGGGCCCCGGTTCGGATCCCACACATGAGGGCCAGTGACACTGCCCTCCACAGCTAAGATGCTGAACAACAGCTCAACCTGGAGCTGGGCTGCTGTGAGTCGCCAGCAGCCAGCGTGCGCAGCCAGCAGCCGGCAACTGATCTGCCTCGCCCGGGAAGAGAGCAATGATGGTGTCAACTTGGGCCAGTGAAGCAACGTCCTCCACAACTAGACCGAAGAACAAAAGGACAGCAACTTGTCTGTTCCCCTTCCCCCAATTCCCCAGCACTGTTCCCATCCACCAATTCCCCAATAAAAATCTTAAAAAAAAAAAATTGTAGCCCAACTTCTCAAAGATATATATGGATTTTAGGGCAACACTGTTTACAATGTGAAAACAAATTTTTTTTTTGGAAACAATATAAATGTTCAATAGAGGGATAGTTTTTAAAAATCATAATTCCTTGCTGTCTCCTTCTGAACTGCCTTGAAAAGTGCGACGATAAATTTCCATATAGTTTGTTACTTGCTGCTAAATGCCTAACAGATTCACCAGTTTTGTACCGGGCCAGCTCTAGCTAGAGGAGAAACAAAGGCAGTCTGACTCCACTCACAGAGAACTAGGCCCAAGACACTTGGCGACTTCCTCATGAACTGTCCCCAGGAGAGAAGTCCCATGACCCTGTGTCTCGAGGGAAGAGAGCCTGACCAGGAACCCAGCAACTTTCATCAGTACTTGGTAAGGGGGCTGGGAAGTTAGTCAACATTAAAAACAAATATAGATGCTTTTTTGTTTCTCTCCCCACCCCCTCCCGGAAAAAGAGTCCGGGGGGGGGGGGGGGGGGGGGGGGCAGATCACTAAATGTTTTGTGCAATTTTTACCCTTCCCCCACATTACTGACCAGGCCAGAAGAAGTAATGGGAATAAACTGCAGACAAGTTCAACGTTTTCCTAAGAGGACAGCTTCAAGGTGGTAGCGCAGGGGAGAAAACCCACACGTTACACAGGGTAGGGAGAGGAAGTGCGCCAGCGGAACCTGCACTGTGGGTCTCGGGCCAGCCCTGCCAGAGCCACAGTGAAGGTTCCCCCGCCAGCACAGGGAAGGAGTCAAGCTTGCCCTACAAGACATCAAAAGGGCTGACAGTGGGTGAGCCTTAAAAACATTATGCTAGTGAAAGAAGCCTATCACAAAAGACCACGTAGTATATGATTCCATTTATATGAAATACTCAGAATAGGCAACTCCATAGGGATAGAAAGTAGATTAATGGTTTCCAGAAAACTAGGGACCAGTTGCAGGGGTGTGCTGTGTGAAGGTGAAGGCTATAGGGTACTTTCTTTTTGGGGTAATGAAAATGTTCTCAAATTGTGGTAGTGGTTGCACAATTCTGTGAATATACTAAAAACCACTGAATTGTACACTTTGAATGGGTCAAGTGTATGGTATGAGAATTCTATCTCAATAAAGCTATTCCCCAAAAGGGACGGGGGAATGTCCACTCTCTTTTCCTTCCAGGAAACCAGACTGAAAGGCCTGTTTCTCTGCTCATCCCCTTATTAGAGATTAAATCACTTAACAGATAACACTGACAGATCTGCATTGCTCCATGCCCCCACACCTGGACAGGTAATCTTGGCACAGTAACAAACAGTAGGGAGACTGACGTTTGCTCTTGGGGAATTGCAACTAGGCATACGGTTCTTTACCTAACTAAAATTTTTACAGTAACTGCATCAGTGTGGGCTACTGCTGTCATCACTCGAGGAGCTTAGAGGGGATACCAAGCTCCCACTGTTTCCTGTGTTTTTAACATTAATATTGTTTCTATGCCAGCTGCCAACTCTATGAGTTTGTGCTACTTTTATTATCCCCATTTGACAGATAAGGAAACCGAGGTTCAGGGAGATTAAATAGTTTGCCCAAAAATCACACAGCTGTGGAGTCTCGGACATGTCTGTAACTGTTATGCCATACCACATCCTAATCCAAGTCAGCAGAGAGCCAAACAAACCCACAAGGGTTAATACTGTATTAACACCTAATATTAATAGTATTAAGGCTGGGAACTTAGTAGAGGGTGGCTTTTGACAATTTCTGCTGCTCAGGCTGCCTTGCATGAGTCTGCCTACTTCCCAGGGTTCACCTTGGCTGATGTTAGGGGTACATGGGTGGGGCAGAGGTCACCCTTTAAGGTTCTGGGGGCAGTGGCAGGGACTGTCTGCTCTGAAGGTCTTTTGGAGTCATCAAGATGGCTGGATACCAGGGAGCTCTCTCCCAGCTCTGGGAGCCAAGGGGTATCTGAGCCCCATGAGTAACTCCCAGATGCCCCATGCACTGTCATGTCTGGGACTGCAGCTTCCGTAGGATTTCCCACTCCCTGACGTGAGCTCTCATGGGCGGGAGCACCCAGGCAATCCCATGGCCCCACTGCCTGTGTCTGCCAAGAACTCACACTGATGAAATGTCCACTTTCTATTCCTTCCAGGAATCCAGACTGGAAAGGCCTGTTTCTCTGCTCATCCCCTTTTTTAGAGAGTAAATCACTTAACAGATAACACTGACAGAGCTGCCCCATGCCCCCACACCTGGACAGATAATCTTGGTACAGTAACAAGCAGGCGGGGCATTGACATTTGCTCTTAGGGGATTACGACTAGACTTAAGGCTCTTTACCCAACTAAAATTTTTACCGTCTCTTCTCCTTGAGGCCCAAGGGTATGAACTCAAGGACTTCTCTAGCTTCCTCCCAGCCCTCCTCAATTCTTCCCTTGCTTTCTTGCAGTCTCTCCTCCCTCTTCATCCCACTCTGGGTCATGACAGATTTCCGGGAATCAGGTCCTCCCAGCGCGGCTACACCAGCCTAGTGCACGCAGCCCAGCCTCACAGACTTCCTCATCCCGCACTTCTTCCTCCCGGCCTCCACTGAATGTGTAAAGCCACAGCAGAACCCCACCTACCAACTCACCCTACACCCAACTCTCCTGAAGCAGCAGGAGAGGGCAGAAGTTAAGGGGTTGGTCAGATCCCAGTTCTGCCACTCCCTGGTTGTGTGACCTTGAGTGACTTCATCTTTCTGTGTCCCAGTTTCCTTATCTATAAAATGGGAGGAACGCAACCTGTTGTGACAGCTAAATGAGACCTGGCACAGCAGAGGCACTGGAGAATAATTTTAAAGTAGTTATTGTAAGTATATGTGAGAATCTGTGAGACCACTTTATACTAAAATCTAAGTATTCTTGGCCTCCCTAGTTGGACCATAAGGACTTCTCAAGGATAAAAGATGGCCCCAGGAATAGGCCTGATAGACAATGATCCGACAGCTTGTGCTACATACACACACTCACATCCCCAGACACACCACACACAGCATACCACACCCAAACACACACGTAAACACACACCCCAAACACACAAACACCACACCCAAACACTTGCCACACACACAACACATCCCTCGATACACATGCACCCGACACCCAAACACGCACACCCCAGATCCAAACACACCACACAGACACACATGCCTTTGAACACACCCACACACATCTCCTTTTCTCCCTTTATTTCCTTGAAAATGTTTTCGCCATCTATAAGGACACCTAGCCTCGCCACCTTTTCAAACACAATTTCCACTGTCACAAGCAGTTTTAATGTTCATAACGTCTAACCCCCTGCCAACTAGCCTGGTTACAGCAGATCCAACTAGCCAGATACAGACAGTAATTTTCTGACAAACAACAGGGGTCTTGCACATATATGTCACCTTGCACCTGGGCCCAGACGCCAGCAGCCCCCAGCCTCCATTTCCTCAGATGTTTACATAGCTCCTCACAGCCTGACTTGTGGCAGATAAAGACGCTAGATTTCGGTTTATCTATAAGTCCCTTATTTGTTTATTTCTTTCCTGGGGCAAGTCTATATAAGGTCAGGTTCCCACGTTTCCTAGGCCCAGCTTCTCTGGGTCATGTTTGCTTTGACTGACTCCTCTAACAAACCCCTAGAAGCTATTGTATTGATCAAGCATTCTTGAGCCCTGTCCACTTGGACTTACTCCAGAAACTACCCTCTGCTTCCTAGAAAGACCTGCACCAAACAAGGCTCTTTTCTGACTCTTCTACAAGAGCCCCAGAGACCTCCAGGAGGATGGCATGGCCTGGGGCAGTGAGTCACAGACAGGGTGGTTTTAAGTCTCAACTTCGCAACTTCACCACTTCGTGGCAGAAGTTTGTTATCGTGGTTTGGGTTCATCCCAAAGCAGACCATGAGATGAGGCCTTGGGTGCAGGCTGTTTGTTAGGGAGATGATTTCAGGAAGTCCAATGAGGAAGTATGGAAAGTCAGACCAGGCTGCTAAAGGGTATGGTAATGGACAGGTTACTGCTGTGGACAGCTGGGGCTCAGTCCTGCTGGGGGTTGGCCTCTGAGGTTCTGGCTAGAACTTACTCCAGAATCCTCCCACCGGAGAGCAGGCAGCTGGGATGTCAACTCCCACCCCCCATTTTTGGAGGCCAGTCCCCTGGGATGACAACTCACCCTCAACCCTTCCCCTGGCCTTCCTCAGGTATGCCTGCTGGGCAGAGCAAGCTTCTGTGGTGTCACGGGACTGGAGAAAACCCTCACACAGATTGGTGAGGTAGAGGGACGGGGTGTGGAAGGAGTGTGGGCGGCGGGGGGGAAGGGGTGCTGTCAATGTGTGGAAACTGCTAGAAACCACTGCAGGTGGACTCAGGTAAGCCCAGAGGATATGGGACAGCGCATCAACAATGTCCTCCACACCTAGAGACGTCCCATGCTTCTCCAAGCCTTTCCTCATTTATGAAACAGGCAGGAGACCTGTATCGCTTCCTGGAGGGTCCCTCAGAGGCAGAAAGAACATTTGCGAGGTGTTCAGCAACCTGGGGCACTTCCTGTACCAGCAGGTCACCTCCTGGAAGGGCAGCCCTGCTGCAATAAACACCCCGAGACCGCTCTCCATGGCAGAGACGTGGAAAAGAGTGTAATTCAAGGCTCCCAGCCAGAAAAGTCAGGCTGGATCCCACCGACCATTCTCCTGGTCCCCTTGCCAAGCTTCGCGGCTGTTTCAATAGCCACCACGAATGAGAGTGACTGCTGGATGCTTTCTGCTGTCTCCAGTTCTCACAGTGACCCTACATGGAAGGCATGGGCACAGGTAGCTGAGAAAACTGAGCAGAGAGGGTTAAGCTACTCACTGACAGACACTCAGCTAGGAAATGGTGGAGTTGGCATTCGATCCCCTGCTGGTCTGAATCTTTATACCCCTTTCCTCTAGAACATGACACAAGCTCCATCTGAGATGCCTCTGTCACAAACACCATGTGGTGAGAGGGCCTGTCAAAGGCTCTAAATATACATCCCTCAGGCCCCAGGGGCTCTGGATGGAGGGGAAATGACTCCACCAGCCCAGCGGGCTCAGATAACAACAGTAACACTCAGGTAGCATCCCCTCTGCCCCAGACACTATTCCAAGTGCCTTGCTTTTATCACCATTATCTCACATAATCCTCCCAACAATTCTATGAGGAAGGTACAGTTATTATCCCCATTTTACAGAAGAGGAAATTGAAGGGAGATTACGTGATTGCCCAAGGTCACACAGAAATACATAGAAAGTTGACATATGAATTTAGGCAATCTGGTTCCAGAGCCCCCCCTCTACACTACTGGGTTGTCGGAAAAGTCATGATGCATTTTTGCAATGAAAAACATAGAAAAAATACATCATGACTTTTCCAACAACCCAATACTTGCTATATTCCTCGGAAAAGTGCAGGCTCCAATCTCTTCATTATCAGAAAGCTGCATACTCAAAATGTTGGGAATAGAATTGCTATTGACCTCTCTCCTGGGACAAGAATTGACAAAAGCAGCATGGAGGAGACAAGGCAGCATGCCCAGCCACCTCTTAAAGGGCCACGCTCCTGGGGAGACAGTGAAAATGCTGTTTTTTGTCTTGAGTGAGGGTCTCTTTGCTTGGGGGGTGGGGTGGGGGGAAGGTGCCAACACTGGCATCTGGCACTGTGGCCCAACATAATTAGGGTCAAGGGCTTTTTTTTTTTTTTTTTGAGAATAATGACTTTGCAGCCTGGATGCTCTAATGGAGGTTCCCAGCGCAATCTTTCCAAAAGGGAAGGTAAATGTAAGGAAAAGCCAAAGATAACTCGAGTTTCCCAGAGTGTGGAGCCAGGGAGAAGCCAAATCAAGCTGGCCCACGGGGAGGTTGTGGAGATCATATGGAAGAACATCTTGGGGCTCACACATCAGCAGAGATAACTGGTGGACCCCGCAGGGTGGGCGGCAGGTGGGGAGGGGGTGTCTGCCCACCAGCTGAAGGCAGTCCTGGCTGCAAACGGTCTTCTTTCCATTTCTTACATTACATCAGCAGAACCTCCGCCAAGAAGACTAGAAATCTAGCTCTCCTTTTTCGTGCCTCCATCCTGCTTTCTAACCAGTTCTACCACCACCCCCAGCCCCTTAAGTGGAAGTTCTGATCGCAGGTTAGAAACAAAGCCAAGCAAATTAGCTCAGCCACACAGACACAAAAGTCACGTTAGGCAAAGAGTAATTCTGTCATCTCTCAGATATGTACCCGTGAATGATTCTTTAGGGGCTGTTCGGCCTTATCTGCCAAGAGGCGCACACGTTCTCATTCATTGAACTCTCACTCTGTGCCTGGTACTGTCCTGAGGGCAGTACACGTATTAACCCACTTAACCCTGACCACCCTCTTGGGTGATGCTGTTATTATCCATGTTGCACAGATGAGAAAACCTCCCAAAGCTCCTGAGGGGCAAAGCTAGGATTCAAATCAGGCAGTCTGGCTTCAATGGCTCCACTCAGGCTCCACTACAGCACTGGTCTTAATCCTCATGACACACTGTGCTATAAATACCATTACCTGATTTTACCAAGAAGGAAACTGAGGCTCACAGTTCAGCTGCCTGCCCAAAGTCACCAGGTCAGTGGCAGAATCAGGAGCCAAACTGACGGACTCTGGAGACCGACTTTGTGATGACCATGAGAACCTGCCACACTGCAAGGCAGGGGGAGACAGCGGGTGGGCACCAGGCCAGCACTGCCTGAGAGAGGGCATGCCAGGGCACACCAGCTAGCCAGCAAGGCAGACTCCACAGGGCAAAAACAAAGGGCCCCCAATGCCCTATGCCAGTAAACCCAAACGGTGCAGGGCCAAGTGAGTGCCAGGGGCTGTTGACAGACTGGCAGTAGACAGAGAGGATGTAGCCAACAGCTGCTATTTATTTTGGGGCCCAGGAAGAGGGAAAGCACTGGTTAGGGCCCAGCTCACTCCAACAATAAACTGAACAGGGCAGGGTGGGGAGTGTGCCCCCCTCCCAGCTAAGGCAACAGCCCCGGCCACCTGCTGGGCTTTGCTGAGATTGAATGGTCTAGGTGTCAGGAACATCTTGTCAGACACTCTAATCTGGTTTCCACCCCCCACCCCTCCACCCCCAGCCCCATGTGCTGGACTTGTAAATGGCCCAGGAAGACAACCAACACTGCAAAACCACCCCCTGCAGTGTCAGGTTCCAGGAACAAATGGTTTCTCCTTCCTTAGGAACAAAGAGGGGCTCTCCTGCCTGCCACCCGTGGCTTTGGTTCCCTGACTCGCACATTTGTTAACTCTGTTCTTGTGGTGGACACCTAATGACAAGGGTCCTGCACATAAGGTCTACGGACGGCCAGCCTGGGCTGTGGCAAGGCTGGCTGGCAGGATAGAGGAGTGTGTGTGATAGGAGGAAGGCCAGGAAGTAAGAGGTTTCCTGAAGACTACGGAGCCCCACTACCTAGCTCTGAACCCCTCCTTGTCGCTTAAGGTTTTTGGTAAATTAACTTCTCCGTGTCTCCATTTTCTCATCAGTCAAGACCACAATAGTGCTTTTCTCATAGGGTTGTTTTAAGGAGTACATGAATGAAGTGCTCAGAAGAGTGGCTGGCACATAATTGGTACTGTTATCATTATCATCACCACCATCATCATCATCATCATCATGGCAATCATTTAGCCTGAAAGGTTCCTTCTCACTGTGAACACTGGAAGACAGTTTTCCTGGCTATTACACGCAGAGTTTCGTTTCCCAGGCTAGTCCATAATGTAGATGAACTCGAGACGTCTGGTTCTTGGTGCTATAATTCCATCTACTCCATGGATGAGAGAAAGGTTTTGGTGGACTGGTCTGAGAATCTTAACACCATTTACAATATTCTATCGATAAGAACATATATTTTTAATTTCAAACAGCCAATTTCCACAGTTGTAAATTATAAGCTGTGGTTCTTTAAAAAGATAAGAGTGTGTGTGATAGGAGGAAGGGGGTTTAACAGAATGAAGCTTCATCCGTGGGTTTATCCCATTGATCAAGGAGCTATCCTGATCCAGACCTTCTGCTAGCACCAGGGCATCAGGGAGTGGGGTGTTAAAAGATGAAAAGATGTGATGGTTGCTGCCTTTGTAGGCTCACCACCCTCTGGCTCCCACCTGGAGGAACTGCTTTCAGTATGGTGCCTTGCACAAAGCAGGTACAAAACCAATGTTCAGTTAGTGACATTCCTTAATATGTGCACTGCCTTCGGGGTGCTGGAGCTCCTATCCATGATTCTGCTGGCAGAGGCTGCATTTCCCCCCGAGAGTACCTCTTAGGGGGTCAGGGTCAAACCTCAAGCAGAGTCCCCAGGACAAGCTCTCCGGCAGTATTCTGGCCAGTTTCCATCTTCAGCAAGCCAAGAGGAGGCCTTGCTGCTGAGCCAATCACCGTGCTCAGTGTTGGGAGAGATACGAGGCCCAAACTGACCCCTCACCTGTCTGACCTCATCGTCCAGTGCTTTCCCGTTGCTCACTCCACTCAGCCATACCAACCTCCTTGCTTTTCCCTAAAAAGGCCAGACATAGTCCAACCTCGGGGCCTTAGCATTTGCTGTTCCCTCTCCCTCAACCATTTTTGCTCCAAATATCTGAATGCCTCACTCCCTCAGATCTTACTCAAAAGTCACTATACAGTGGGGCTGTCCCTTACCACACTCTATAAAATGGCATGGCAACTCCCACCACCACCACCATTCCCTGTCTCTATCACCCTACTAGTTTTCTCTACAGCATTTATCCCCAACTGACATGCTACATATTTTACCTATTTTGTTTATTGTTTCCCTTCCCCTACCAGAATGTAAACTCCAAAGAGATTTTTATCTGCCCTGCTATGTTCTCAGTGCTTGGTACATACTAAATATTCAAATGTTGATTGAATGAATGAATGAATGAATATGAATAAGTATCAGACTAAGGTCCATCCTTCGTGGGGCTTATGTCAGGCACACTGGACATAGGCTTGCCAACAGCTGACCAACCCAAGGCCATTCTTGATAAGTGTTACACGAGAGGTAAAAATAATAAACATAAAAATTCACAACAGGAAATACTGTAAGATGAGAAATCGGGAAGCTTCCAGGAAGTGGCAGAAACTGAGCAGAGCTATGAAGGACGGCTATGATAGTAACGGTAACAATAGCTGCCATTTACTGAACCGCTGTCATGGGCCAAGAAGTATGAAGAGGAACAATCATATGGGCTAGGTAATAATATAATCATTCCCATTTTACAGGTTAGAAAACCGAGGCCCATGGAGGTGAAGAAATTTGACCAAGTGAAACAAGCTAGTAAGAGGCGTCAGAGTCTGAGCTCATGTAGCAGAGGCCATTGGTGCCCTGCCCTCACCCTCTTGCCTTCAACTTCCAACGTCTGGCACCTGAGGCCCTTTCTGGGGCTTGCTGCAGTTGCCAGAGCCTAGTTTAGCCTGAGCGAGCAGCAGGCTGAAAGTGGCCCTTAATTAAACTCCTCCCTGTTCCCAACCATGGTGCCTTGCTAGCTAGCACAGGATGTAGAGACCCCAGCAGCTGGAGCTTCTGAAGGGCCAGGCCTTCAAAAGTGGCTCTGGACAAGAGTTCAAGGGGAATAAAAATTTGAATCCCAAAATAGAGGCCAGACCTTGCCAGGGATCCATTCTTAGTATCGAGAGGTTTGTTATCTTATCCCCACCACCAGCTCCAACCACATCACATGTGAATGGAGGGGCTTGGAGGGAAGGTCAGAGTGGGCAGATGACCTGGAGTTTAATCCAGACCCTTGAAGTTTTATCTGAAAACCAACATGATGCACGCCCTAGCCCCCCAGCCTTGCGGAAAGCTCAGAGATAAAGCTATCTACAAAGGCGCAAGTCCTCAGCCTTCCAAGGGATGGCCCACTGTGCACACTCCCCCTGGGTCCACTCCTTTTTTTTTAAGCCCAGGGCCGTGCTCTCAGCATTCTATACCCCAGCAGAGCCACAAACCAGGGCTGAGGCCCCCATGGGTACCCTCAGTAGAGGGAGGAATACAGCCACGGAGTCCAGAGTCTGATGGGAGTGCAGAGAGGGGAGAGAAAGTACAGCTAGTTTTGACATGTGCGGATGCTGCCAGCTGCGGGCAGGGAAGAAAGAGAACTCCCAACTAGCCCCTCGATCTTTGGGTGGGGGAGACAGGCAATCCATTAAAGCTTCAGGGGGCACAGTGGAACCACCGTAGGCTTTGTTGCTGCAGAGATCTGGGTTTAAACCCTGCCTCTTGCCCTTGACTGCATGTGAGACAGGGCGAGACGCTGCACATCTCTGAGACTCGGTTCCCTTGCCTGCAAGACAGGGACAGTGGGCTGGGGTTGCGGTGGGAAGTCAAGGAGATGAGAAGCCCTAATCCAGTGGCTGCACATACAAGGGGCTCCACTCACACATTCCCTGACTCAACTCCCCCACTTCCTTTGCCCAGTTGCGGCCACGTCCAGCAATCATGGGGGGAAATGAGGCTGCTTTTCTCCAGTTGCCAATGAGTGATGACTAAAGTAAATAATTAATCCCGGCTTGAAACCAAAGCTCAGGTTTTGTTCTAGTTTCGACCTGAACTCTGCAAGAGGAGGATCAGTTTACCCATCCACCGGGGCTTAGGCCTGCAGAAAGCCCTGGGGAGCCACCTCGGGAACCCCTGTCCTCACTGACCAGTGATCATGTCCTGTCAGGTGCCAGGCCCTGTGCTGAGAGCTCAATGAATCAATTCCAGCCCAGGGGGCAGAATTCGGGAAAGAGTTTCACGCTCTCAAAGCCCCTCTGCCAGCATCATGCCAGGCCAGCCAGGCCTCCCTCTCTGTTGTTACAAAGGAATTCTCCCACACAGGCAAGTCCCTTAAAATAGCCCTTTGGGTCTGGGCCATCAGGAAACGGAATAAAGCTGGGTCGGAATGGGGCCTACCATGAAAGAGTTTACAAAGCAGCCACTTCAAACGACAGTGACAATCCCTTCATGCTCAGAACCCTTAGGTGGGCGAAAGCAGCAAGGCAGACATTTCTCAACAAAGAACGCTATTCCTCAGGCGGACATGTGGGCCGGCAGAAGCCCCCGATCCCCCAGGGCAGTCCTGGAGAAGGACCAAGAGTGTATGACAGTGAGTGTGAAACAGGCACAGATTGGGAGGTTGGGGGCTTGGGGGGGCTCTAAATATACCTGGCTTTGTGCTTGACTAACAATGCATCCTAAACTTTCCAAACCTCAGTCTCCATATGAATAAAATGGGGTTAAAAATGAATCCCTTCAGGGCTGTGTTGAGACCTGATTATAAGTCAAAGGCCTGGCAGTGCCTTGCATAAAACAGGAATTCAATACGTGGTAGCTGTATGCTGATGGTGCCCACACAATACAAGTCAAGGTCTCTTATTCCCAAGTGAGAATATTCCTGGAAAAAGGGAAACAGCGAGGGCTTTCCACCAGGGGCCATGAAGTGATAGACAAAACTACAGACCGGCCCACACCCACACAACCCCTCACCCCACCTGGTACACCCCACCTAGTATACCACCAGCATTGGTCAGCACCCCCACCCCTAACTCCCTAGAGTTGCAGTCGCATGTGATAAGAGCGATCAATTTCCACCAGGCCTGACATTCATGCTACAGGGATCCCAGAGGCATACTGGAGGGCCCCACATGCGCCATTGCATAATTTACACTGCATTCACACACACACAGAGGAAGGGATTCTGCCCCCACCCCACCACAGGACTCCACCCAGGCCTGGGGAGGATGGCTTCCTCACCAGCCAAAGGGAAATGACAGCAAAGGGCCAGAGAAAGCAGCTGAGTAGAAGGGCACAAAGCACAGCTGTTTCCCCTTTGCTAACTCAGCTGCCGGGATGTCACTTCCTCCCCTCAGGTAACAGCAGGGAGAGAAGGGACTGGAAATAGTGGTGTCTCTTCCCATTCACAAAAATGATAGGCTTGAAAAGAAGCAAAGTGCAATTCCCAGGGTGATTTTCTAGAAGCCACCTTCACTGAGGGTCTCAGTTGATCCTGAGTCAACCGTGGCTGTGAGACTTCTCAGTGGGGGTCAGCAACAGCTCCTTTTAGACTGAGCTATTTTCTCCGGGCTCAGAACTTTCCAAAGCAGCTTTCATACCCACCCTCCCCTCTGCAGGTCAGAAAGGAAGCAATGAACCCATTTTCTAGATGGGCAAATAGAGATCCAGATGGGGCAGGTGACATGTGGAAGGTCTCGTGGCTTGAGAAGCCAACCAGGCAGACCTCAGGTGGAATCTCCGTGGGGCCCAGTCACCCCAGGTATAACATGATTACGGGGCTATGGGGTCTCTGTGTGGACAGGGCAGGCTTCCGAGCCCACAGGCCTGGGTCAGTGCAGACCCCTCTCTACATGCAGCTGCGTGGTGTTTGGCAATTTGTTTAAGCTCTGTGGGTCTCAGCGTCTTGATGTGTACGATGTGGATGCCAGCCATAACTACACACCTCAGGGACAACTTTAAGAGTTTGTGTAAAACTCTTAGCATGGAGAAAGCATCCAGAAATGTTAGCTGTTATTTTTATTGCTACGTTTTTCCCTAAAGAATCAGGCTCACTGGAATATCTGGGCGTGTGGTGGGGTTCAATACATGAAGAGGTAGTTGGGCACCGTATTTAAAAGTAAAACAAGTTCAGAGAAAGGCAACATTAGCAGGACTGCTTCACGTAACACAGAGACTTCAAAGACATCCGGGCCCCCAGAAAGCTGTTTGGTATCAGTCCCCAGACCCTACAAGGACAGGGGTCTCCTCTCTCGTGCCACTGGGGTGCTTCAGCAGCTGTGCTGGGGGATGCAGATGGAAAGTACTTCACTGTGACATACTGCGGCTGCACAGGCCCTGCCAGTCAGGGCCCTCCACTGATGAGGCCCAAAGCAGCCAAAACATCACTCCTTTCTGTTCCCCCTTCTCCTCCACCCACCCTCCTTCCACAAGACCTCAAGGGTGCAATCAACTTTTATGAGGCAGCCTGACCCCTCCGAGTAAGAACTGTAAACAGGGAAGGGCTGGGCTCCGGTCTGCCAACTAGAGTCCCTGGTACAGATCTAGAAATAGGGTTCCAGTCCTTATCTAGCTCTGTTCCAGCCGCAGCTGTAAGAACAGCCGTAGAGCCAGTTCTGCAACCCACCAGAAGGACCCAATATGACCATCGGCTCCCCTTCCCCTGCAATCCTTGGGAGAAAAAGAAGGTTCAGAGGTGCCTGCACAATAAACTCTGAATTCCCTCAGCTGGCATTTGAGGTTTCTCCTCATCCTCCTCCCCTACCTGGGTTTTACCCATATTTTCCTTGTGTTTCACCTCTGGCACCTTCGCTTTTCCCTTTCTTAGAATGCCCTTCCTGTCTTTTCCCCTTCTAAATGCTACTCTTTGCCATCCAAATCCTAATTACTCCTCAAGGCCCACCACGAAGGTTGCGTTCTCCAGCCAGTCTTCCCTGAAACTCCAGGTCCCAGAGAGCGGTCCCTCTTCTGAACTTCATAATTATTATCTCAAATACCCGTGTTGTGTTTAATATGCGCCAGGTACATTTCTAAGCTCTTCACATTTATTAACTCATTTAATCTTCATCACAACCCTACGAGCAAGGTCCTATTTTCCCCTTTTTTTGTTTTTTACAGGTGAGGAAACTGAGGCACAGAGATTATTAGCGACTTGCACTGGGTCCCATGGTAGCAAGTGGTGAAGCCAGGATTCCAGCCCAGCGACACCAGGGCCCAGGCGCTCTTCAAACACGCAGCCTTCCAGGTGCACCTCATCCTCTCAGGGGTGCGGCCTGGACTCCTTGGTGATTTCCATGCCCCTCTCTCACTGACCCAGCTCTAATGGAGAAGAAAGGGACACACTCAGGCGTGGGCGTCAGAGACCAGGGTACGGATCTCGGCCTTGCCACTGAATTACTCTGAGTGAGAGTCACATAAACTCTCTGGGGCTCATTTTCCACATCTGTAAAGTAGGGGTAAAAAAACCACTTACCCACTTCACGTGGTTGTGATGAAGCTCCAATTAGACCCCCTCTAAAAGGTGTCTTCTGCACTGCCTGGCACGTAGTGGGTACGCATATTTTCGTTCTCCCCCTTGTCACTTCACTGTACATCTTGACATCCTTGCTGGACTCTGCTCAGCACCTGTTGTTGATGTGGTGACTTGCCTGGAGGTTACTCGGGGGCACGAGCGGGGCTTTCCTGTGGCTCGCCTCCCGCCCTCCCTGGCCTCCTGTCCAGGCCTCTCACCTCCCCATTCACCTGCCTTCCTATGACTGACTCCACTACCGGTAGCAGCTGCGAGAAATCACACATAGCTCTGGGAATCCGCTTCTTGAAATGCTGATCACCCTACTGGATGCTTCCATTATTTTTGGCAATTGCCATGGCAGAGTAAACCTCTGGCCCTGGCTCAGAACCTATTTCCAAAGTCAGAATCTCCACCTCATTTCCCACACACACCCCTTGTCCTTCCTGTTCCCTGGATCCCTGTCCTAATCCATTATCCCTTTCCTGGATTCTCAGAACTCAAGTGGAGTAAGTGTAACTACTGTATGTATAATGCAATTATTTGTTTTATTTTGCTTAATTAGGAGGCAAACGAGAACAGGGTTGCCTGTTAGACATTTTCTGGCCAAGAAATAGTCTGGTCAGTGACTCAGGCTGAGGAAATTAGGAGGCAATTTCCAGGGGACTGCTGTGCAAACCCAAAGTCAGGAGTCCTAACAACGCTCCTCTAATTCACAGCCTCCGCTGACCATTAACTCATGCTGGCCCCAGAATATCTCTTTGGAAAATGCAGCAGCTGGCACTTATATTTCTGGAGCTGGAACCAGTCTCCTATGACATCAAATAGGTTTATTTTACCCTTCCCTTCCCCTCCCGTTTGCCTGCCACCACACACGGTGATTCCAATTCTGATTTGCGCCCCCCCCCACCCCCCCTTCAAACCCTCACTCAGCTCTAAACAGGGCCATGATGAATGGCTGGTTGTACTCCCCGTTCCAACGGCCTTGAAGGATGTGGTTGGTTGTTCCATAAGTAGGGAGCCTTGTCAGACCTGTGAATCACCCCTAGATCACTTCCCTCCTCAGAGAAGGAGAAGAAACTGTTCCTGTGTGTGTGTGTGTGAGAGAGAGACAGAGAGAGGGAGTGGGGGGGTGGGGGGGGAAGAGTGCTAACCCATGTGCGGCACTGACCTTGGGGCCAGGATCCTATTTGACCTTGCCCTTTCCAGGAGCTCCCCTCTGTGCCTCTCCCCCAACCCACGTTCCTTCCCTTCTCCTTCCCAACTTACCAGGAAGCCATCACTAGATCAGCTCCAGGAAGCCCTCCAGGTCTGAACAGCTGCTCCTTGTTTATCTGTTTCTCTTGTATGTTGGGTGTTTTCCATGGGGCATGTAGCCCGATTTCCCACCAGACTACGAACAGCTGAACTTTCCTTTTTTTGCCTCACTCTTTCCTCTCTTCTCTCTGTTTCACCTATCAGGTCGCAAACGTGCTTCAGTGTTTCGGTGATCAAAAACCCCAGATGGAAACCAGCCTACGTTGAGTGCTTGTCATGGGGGCCAGGTACTACGAGGAAGCTTTACCCAAAATTATCTCAGGTCAATTTCCAAAAAGGCCTCTTAGGTAACAGGTGAGGAAACTGAGGCCCAGAGTGGCTGGCCCCAGGTTGCGCGGCCGGGAAGAGCCAGAGATGGGATTCAAACCCTGATCTGCCCAACACCACTCATCCCCTAACGGAATTGGCCCTGAGAAGACACTTTCCATGCGGCAGCTGCCCATCCTTCCTCCCACGGGGCTGGATTCACAGTCTAAGAGCTTAGAGAAAAAAATGGACGGGCTGAGAAGAGTTCTGGGGTCAATTCCTAAAAGTGTAGCTCCCAGGACCCAGACAAAAATCTGTAATGATCTAAACACACAAGAGAACGCATTATTTCCACAGTCAATCCTTCATTTATCACCTCAGGTATCACTGGGGACCAGATATCATCCTGGATTTGCTTCTCTCCCCTTGCCTCAACAGTGAGCCGTCACACGCTCACCTCCATAGCATGAGGCGAATGTCCCACACACTGAGGCAGTCCTCAAACACCATCCTGCATTGCTCTCTAGCTGCTATGCAGGCCTGGGGCTGGTCTCTCCAACCAGACTCCAGCTGAGAAGAAGAGCCCCATTTGCCTTTTTGGAGGTAAACTGACCTGAGTTTACCCAGATCTGCCTTAACTAACAGGGACACCCTGAGCAATCTCTAACTTCTCTAAGACTCAGTTAAGCCATCTGTATAGAGGCATCAAAGAATCAACCCCATGTTAGGCTATATTCAACGAACTGCAGGAATCACATAAAATCATGCACGTTAAGCATCTGGCACCATCGATGGTAAATGCTAACACTGGCTATTAGTTGCATTCCCTAACTAGTCCTGTAAAGGATCAGCACATTCATGACTGGTATTTGTCTGAATTTAAAAAATCAGAAAAGGAAATGACTGTGAAAGCACAACGCCTCTGAAATCCAAACAAATAATTTTGTGTTTGTTTTAGATAAACAAGCTTCTCTCCATGAACACATTACTTGACACACACCTACACATACATGTGAGTGCAAAGAATTCTGTGGACCTGGACTCGTATCCCAGTGGAAAGCTTGCAAATGAAGGTATCTGCAGTTTGCATCCAACATCATCAGGATCATTTTAGACACAAGTGGCCTGGGGCCAAAGTCAGTTTACCTAAGGTCTCCCCAGTGGCAGCTCATAAAAGTTAAGAGAGGAGCCCAACTCCATGCCAGGGAGCCTGGCCACCCTCCCCTGACCCCACCCCCAGTAGGGGCTTGGCAGAGAGGAAGGAAGCCAGGGGCTGACAGCGCCATCCAAACGATGGAGACCACATGTCTGCATTTCATAAACAGACCAAAAGCACAAGACCCTCGGTGTCCAGGCAGCTCCCTCTCTTCCTGGGGAGGAGCACACCCTTCGCTGGATGTCCTGAGAGAACCCTTGTAGTGTGTTCCCAGCATTCTGGAGTCAGCAGAGCCCCTCCTGCTTGGGCCCCAGGCCTCTCATTAGCTAGCTCCAGCTAACGTGCCCATCCCATAAAACCTCTCTGCTCTGCAATTTGCCAAAACTGGAGGAGAGGCGGGAAGAAGGCATGCTTCTCCAGTGCAGAGGGCTTCCAGAACATATGCGACATGAGCACAGCATGTCCTGCCAGCTACCCACACCAGTGAATTACTCAAACACTTTACCTTCCAGTGTGTGGTGTCCACCATGCAAGGTCGAAGAAAGAAGGAGATCCTAAACTTCATAGGCAGAGCATCCTCACCCTGCTCCTCCTCACCCTATTGGCCCCACTGACACTTCCTATGAGTGGGCACCCTCTCTTTACTCGACGCATTTTATGCCCCAAATGTGTAGGAGCCTCTTGCTACAACCAGATATTTACCTTCCTGGTCAACCTCAACTAGACTTAGGGTACTGAGATGAACAATACCCACACCATGGGCAAAATGCCAGTTAGACCAAGGTGCTGCGACTAGCTGTGCTGCAAGTGACCTGATCCCATCTGGTTCTCAGTTTCCTCATCTGTATAAACGACAGGGGGTGACCCTGATGAGTCCTCAGATCCCTGCCAACTTCACAATTTAACACATAACACTTTCTCCTTTAACTGTTTTCTACAACGTTAATTTATGGTACTATATGACCCTATCTGTTCAGTGACATCACTCCCTGCCCATAACATAATGTTGATTCTTACATGGGAAGCAGAGATGTCCTGGGAAACACTCTGTCTGTAAAAAGGGAGGAAATGCTTATTTCAACAGAATTGGACAAGACTGCCTTTGTATTTTTCACACAGAACAAGTTATTATCAATCTTTGAAACCCAAAATCTTTCTTCCTTTTTGCCAGACCATTAATAACTGCTTTTCAAAAGTGTTCTTAGTCAGAATCTCACCAAAAATACTCTACCATTTAATGAGTGCTTGTAATGTGCCAGGAACTGGGCTAAGTGTTTTGTATGGATGATCTCATTTAATTCTCTGGACAACCCTATGAAGTAGGTACTATTATTACCCTCACTTTAAAAATGAGGAAACTGAGGTCCACGGAAGTTAAGTAACTTGCCCAAAGTTACACTGAGCCCCAGCACTTGGCTGCCTCTCAACACTGTCTGCAGTGGGTCCCTAGTCACGTAACACTCCTTGGCTTGTTGCCAGTACATCCTACATCTGTAATCTTGGACATCATTTGTCATATTGGTAAGATTTGATGTTTTACCTAAAATCCAGAGCCGGAAAAGCACCTGCCTAGGTCTCAGAGCAGAGAGTGCCATCCGTAGAAAGCAATGCCAACCTTAACTGGGGACTAGAGGAAAGAACCCCTAAAACTGAGTCTGCAACATTTGAGAAAAGAAGATAGGAAGGCTGACTTGACAATAAGCACTGGGACATGCAAATGAACATCTGTCCCCAGAACAAGGTAACCACCTGGTGACCCTGTCCTCTATCTAAAAAGAACTTTCTTGAAAAGCAGGGGAAGATGCTTGCTGAGCCTAATAGTATAAAAGGAACAACTTTCAGACCATGTCAGGAAATGTTCCCCATGGGCACCCACCTCTCAGGTCAGGAACCAGCCTCCACAGGTTTGCCTCCTCCCCAACCTGAGCCCAGCCCCATTTGTTCCTATAAGAAACCCAGAGTTCAGAGCTGGTGATAAAGGCAAAAAAGAGTTGCCTGAGGCTGACATTAGCACAAACCTCCGTTGTCTTCCAACAGGGAACTAAAAGGCATTTCTGAGATCAATGTGCAGTCTAGGGCAGCAACCAACAGCCTGTTCTAATTGTTAAAATTAATGCTTTGAGCATTCTAAATGCTTCTTTAAGTGCCTAATTTGCAAATAAGATGCAGTCCTTCTGCTTTGGATGCCTGGCTGTCTCTTCTTTCTCAAGTCCGGGAGCAGAGGCTGCTCAGACAGGCGTCCTCGGGCGGCAAGGACACCGTGTTTACTTCCTAAGGTGCGAAGGATGGGAAGACAGGACTGGCTGAGATGAAAGGGGGCCGTGTCACTCAGATCCGGGAGCTCGGCTCAATCAACCTTAGCCCATACTCATTAAGTTTGGGGAAGGAAGGGGGAGGGGCAGCCGTTCCTCGGAAAGCACAGCAAACATTTGCCTCCTCGTGTCTGGAGATGGAGCATCACTTAAGAGGAAATGAACCCGGTTAAGGGTCACGTCCAGAGAAGGGATAAAAGGAAAAGCCACAGTTCTCCTCACACCGACGGACACAATGACTTTAAGAAGGAAATCAAAGCTCAGGGCTGAGGGTGGAGGTGGGGCAGGGGGTGCGGCAGCTTCCCTTTGCCCCCAGACCCAGGCCTAGGGAGGCAGAGGCCATTGCGAACGTGGAAGGAGAGCGCGAAGCTTCCTTCCCCAGGGACAGCCTCAGAAATCGTCCTGGTCTGTGTGAGCGGGAGCGACCCGAGCCCCCCGGGAGGGCCGGGAAGATGCTCTTTCCCAACGGGGCTTCTCAGCAAGGGTTTGACGAACGCTCCCCCTGCCATCCATCAACGCTCAGGCGGACAGATGACTTCACCGTTGTAACAGACAAGGGCAGCCACTTGCCAATTCCAAAGCCAAAAAAAGAAAACGGGGCGGGGGTGGGGGAAGGGGGGAGGCTGTGAGTGGAGGAAGGATAGAAAAGGCTTCCCTGGAGATCACAGACCTGCGAGGAAACTCCACAGCGAGGGCTGCCCTGTGGACACTCAGCTCCGGGACTTAACAGCGGGGAAGGGCGACGGTCCACCCGGGGGCCCTCCCAGGGGTCCCTAGCCAGCCGCCTCGCAGGGTCGTTTGGATCCGTACTCACATAGTGCTTGGAGGGGTTCCTTCGCTTCTCCACGTCCACCACGGTGGCATCTTGCACGCAGTAGGCGAGCATCTTCCCCCACAAAGCGAGTGGCGCCCCCCGGCGGCGTCACCTTCTCATCCCGGCCGGGCTCTGGCTCCTTCTCCCGCTTCCCGGGTCCCCGGGGCCACCCGCCACTCCGGCCCGGCGCGCCGCTGCCCGGGATCCCGGCGCCCACAGGTACGGCCCCAGGGCGGGGACGGTCTCGGAGGGCACGCGGGCTCCGTGCACCCCGGGCGGCTCCCCGTGGGCCTGCCGCGCGCCCCTTCCCTTCCGCGCCGCCGCGGCTGCCGCTCTTCGGCTCGCTCGCCCGCTCTCTCCGCCGCCCGGTGGGTCCGGCGGGAACTGGCGGAGCAGAGGAGGGGCGGGGGTGTGTCCCGCCGGCGAGGGGACGGGGCGGGGACCCCGGAGCCTGCTGTCAGCGCGCTGGGGAGGGGCGGGCGGCACCCCTTCGCCGCACTCCGGCTCCGGGGGGCTCGGCACTGGCGGAGACTGTGGGCGCAGCAGGAGGAGGAGGAGGAGGCAGAGCCGGGCAGGCTAGGAAGGGAAGGGAAGGGAGGGGAGAGGAGAGAGGGGAAGCGTGCGGGGAGGGGCTCCAGGCCCGGGGGAGGGGCTCGGGCGACGGGGAGGGGGCTGCAGCAGGGCCGGAGAGGCCAGGGCGGGCCAGCGCGCCCCCACCGCGCCGAGAGCGCAGCCCGCGGCCTGGCGCGGCCCTGGGCTACTTCGCCGGGCACAGAAACTCAGGGTGGCTCTGAGGCGGGGAGAAGTGAAGCCAACTCGCCCCCACCCTGGCTCTCCGTCTTGGAGCGGATTTGTGCCCTTTTGTCCCCACCTTTATGTGCCCCTCTTACCCCTATCCTCCAGATCTCTTTAATGAAAAGTAGTTTATTACCCTGCTGTTACCACCCAGCATATACACCACCATCCCCAGCCCCCCCCCCACCCCCCCGGAGGAGACGGGACTAGGGAAGGGGCTGGCATTAAACCCTTCAAGCCAGAGCCTCTTTTGATAAATCACCTGCCCTCCTGCGGGTCACAAAGGGTAAATTCTCCCCGGAAATGTGATCGATCCGCTGCCTGAATCGTCCGTCCATCGATCTGGGCCTGTGTAACTAACCTGTGACATCATTTACCAGCGAGGTTACAAGACTACATAACACCACTGCCTTAAGCCTGGAGCTCCCCTGGGACTCTCCCTAGGCCAGGGAGGAGGGAATGGAGCTTACAATGGTGGGAAAATCCACCGGGTTGGGGGCCAACTCATCGTGGGCCCCAAGCTCTGGCTTTCTCACCACCTCTCCCTCTGGTCTGGAAAACTGACTTTCCAAGCCACTTGTCTGTCCCAGGATTTAGCGCACAATTACTATTTAATTCAATTTACTTCCCACCCCCCCACCCATCTATTTGAACATTTTTTTCCATTCTAGTTTCAAATATATTTAAAGAGACAGTGTTTTCATAATGAATCCTATTGCTTCACAATCACAATAAAGCTTTGTGACTATGGACCAAGGAGAAACATCTGAAATGGGGTTGAAGAGTTTTATGACCTTATTGTATTAATATTCACTTCTCTGCACTGTCAGAACCCATGTACCAAGCTAAGACTACATTTACACATTTGCTCGGTACAGGGTACCCCACTATTATTCCACCCTTCTTGGGGAAGGATGCTAGAACACCAAGCGATGCCACTATCTCAATGTTTAACTTTAAGCAAATCACTTAACTCAATGCCATAGGCATTAGAGTCACCTTAATGTTCTCATTGTAAAATGTGGGTGCTGAACTAGATGGTCTTTTAAGATTACTTCTTACATACACTCCAAACTCTAAGCAGTAGTTACTCCTATGGAGACATTTTGAGTTTGTTTTTCATAATTAGCATGTATAGCTTTTGACATTTAAAATTTTTATAAATTTCTTCTCTAAAATTCTGGAATTTCAGGATTGATTGAGCACCTATACTATGCTCATTTACAAGGCACTGAGAGACAGGAGAGTGAAAGAGTTCAATTAATGTTTGTGGAACTGAAAACAATCCAATTGACAGAGGCTTGTCCCTTCCCTCAGAGAGGAGGAAATCCAATTGAGAAACAGGTATACCAGTAAGCCTGTATCTAATAAAATGTGCATTAGGACTCAAGAAAATAGAGTAATTCAGGAGGGCTTCATGGAGGAAGGCTGTCCCTGTGCTGGGCCTGGAGGATGGGCAGACTTCAGAGCACTTTGGAATACTCTGCCTCCTCTGAACTCTTCCAAACCAGCAGCACTGGCCCTGAGCTGTTTGGACATGTGTGTATTTGTCCATAACATACTTCATTTCCTCTGAAAGCACCTCATGCACAGGGACTGGCTGTTATCATATACTTCTTTGCACTCCTCATAGAGCCAAGCACACAGTACCTTATATACAGTGATAGTCACAACAAGCATCTGTCACATGATCAGGGGGAGAAGAAAAGGTGGAATGAGGAGACGTGACATATGTAACCTGAAGGCTGAACCAGCTGGAGACAGGCAGAGGGCCAGGAGGAAAGTGTCCGTGTGGGGAAGCGTCAAGGAAGGGGGTGAGGCATAGGAGAGGGAAATAATAAGGATGGATGGGTGTGGGGGGTCCAGACTGTGAGGGACCTTGACACTAGGCACAGGGCTTCTGGCAGTGATGCTCAGAGATGGGAAAAGGAGTCGTCAAGGCATCATACCCTGAGCAAAGCCTGCTGGGGTAGGGGGTAGACCCAGGATAGGCCCTCAGCACGAGCTCCCCTCAACAGTAGGACTCAGCTGTGGGAACCTGGGAGAGCCTCTGATGATGAATCAAGATGGCCTATGGGTTCAGAGTAAAAGGATTCATAACGGCACTCAACCACTTTTCATCGGTGGACCCAAAGCATTCCGGAAGCACTAATTAAGCCTGAGAAGCCCATGGTGAGGGGAGCTGGTGTTAGCTGTTGGAGGGACCATTTAAGAAGAGGAGCGGGGCTGGCTTGCTGTGGGTCCCTTTGAGTCAGAGCAGTCGGCTCATCTAAGAGGCACCAGTGGTTTCCTACTCACCCTCCCACTTCTGATCAGGACCTGAGCATGACTCTCAGCTCAAGAGATCTAGAGGAGAGAGGCTCCATGCTCCCCTGCTGTCTTGGTGACTCAGTGTTCACATACAAGGTGATGGCCTTCTCCTAGGCTAAGAAACTGCAGACAACCTGATATCTCCTAAATTCAGGGTCTTGAAGCACAACTTGAGTGCTTCCAACCCTCCCTGGGCTCCCAAATTACATCAGGTGGAGAGAACAACTGAGTGCCAGGCCCTTCCCCAACCTCATGGTGCCAAGATCTCTAGGGATTAGTTGGGCAGAAGTTATTTATACCGGTGAGAAGAAAATCTCCTTTCCCTTCTGGGGCCATATGCCCAAGAGACTTTAAGTAGAAAATGGTACAGGCTCTCCCTTCTTCCCTGGGTACATTTCAACCTCTTTCTTTCCCAACAGTGCCTTAAGCCTTCTTTGCTGTTCAAAACACATTTCCTAAGTGCCTCATGTGTGCCTGGCACTCCCTAGAAAGGATTGAGACTGGGTGAGGGCTCCGTGGAGACCGGACTGCATCTCATTTATTCAGTATCCCAGCATGTTTGGCACATAGTAGGTACACTGGGTGGTCCGTGTTGAGAACATTTGCTCAAGAAGTTAGTAGTGCTGGAGAGGCTTGGGTAAACCCCTATTTCGCCACCTTCATTTATGAAATGGGGATGCCTCCAATCCAGGGACCTTGTGTGAATTCAAATGAGAAAATATAATCATAAAAATACCCAAAACAAATTTAGGATAAGTAAGGGACAGAGGACCCAAAATAAAGATGCAAGCTGACTGATACCTGAAAATCTGATTTTTTCAAAAACCTAATTATAGAATGCTTAGGACCAAAGACTTTTCCAACTGGAAGAGACCAGAGAGGTTATTTATTCCCCTAATTCTCCAGAGAAGCAAACTGAGGCTGAGAGAAACTAAGCGAGTTGCTTGATGCCACACAATGAGGTCATTCCAGACTGGCCGTCTCTCTTCTCCACCACGCTTATGAGCCTATCAACAGGCAGGAAGAGTTCATTTAAATAGCAACTTAGTGCATTTACAAACACAAGCAGGCCCAGAACGTTGCTCCCCCTTGAACTCAGGGCCCCTGGTTCCAATTCTCCATTCACACAAGCATCACACACTCCCATCAAGGCAGAATGGTCCTCAAGGGCCGTGTGTGTCTCCAGGGGAGGGTCAGCGCACATGCAGATCCTATTAGCTATCCGTTCCCCCTAAGAAGAGCCCACCTGCCTTCTCTCCCATGTAGTCTTCGCGGCCACCTGAAGAACACAGCATACAGGAAAGCATTGAAGTCAGTAAGCTCCAAACAAAGGCACAGTATCATTCTCTCGCCCTCCTCAGAAAGTTTATGGCAATTGCTAATCATTCATTTGATTACTCATCATACATTGCCTTATGACAGCTCAGCCGCTACTGTATTGAACCCTTATTTACATCTTTCATCATTCTTTAACTTTATTGTGCCTAGGTTGTACCTTCTAAACCAGTAAGAAGCCAGTGAGGATCTTGAGGAATGTGAACCTAGACTCTGGCAGCACCCCTTTCCCTCCCCATCCACACTGCCTAGCACCTTGGCCACCTGCCACATACACCCCACCCAGCACACCCATCACTGGGAGATATATATATATATCCCAGTCTATATATATATATATGTGTGTGTGTATATATATATATATATATATATATACACATATATATATATATACATACATACCGTATTTCCCCATGTATAAGATGCACCCTTCTTTGAAAAATTTGGGGTCTAAAAACTGGGTGCTTTTATACAGTGATTGTAAATTTTTTTTACTTGAATTTCCCCCTTTTTTCGCGCTTGTTTTTGCACTCATACAACCACTGTATAAGACGCACCCAGTTTTTAGACCCTAAATTTTTTGAAAAAGGGTGTGTCTTATACATGGTGAAATATGATATGTGTGTGTGTATATATATCTATATATATACATATATATACACATATATTTAATAAATGGTTGTCTTTTAAAATTTCTGAAATCTCAACAGATATTTGTAGATGCTGCTGATGAAAATGATGTCTGAGAAAATCTGAACAGTTTTGGAGCAGGACTTACCCAGCCTGGGGTTCTAGTCCTGCTCAACCACACCCAGCCTTGAAGTCAATTCCCATATCTGGGTCTCTGGTGATCTTTCTGGTCCCTTCCATGCCCTAAGCATGGTGGATAACTATTATGTAAAGTGAGGTCTAGCTGGACTATTACCCAGAGATGTGCAAATTTGAGTGACATCTGGGGCCCCCTCCTGGCCAAAGTGGTTTTAGCATCTTTAAACTCCAGCAGCTGGCCCAGGTTTTATCCCTTTCAGTCCCTGGCTGACCTCTGGCAGAGAGGAGCAGGGAGCATGGAACTGATAACCTGCCAATCTACAGACTATAAGCGGTCCAGAGCTCTCATGCTTCTCTTTCTTTTCTCTTCTCCTTCCCCTTCCTTCTTCTCTTCCTCCTACGCCTCTGTCTTCCCTTCCCTCTTCCCCCTCCTCCGCCCCCTCTTCCCCTTCCCTCCCCTCCCCTCTCCTCTCTTTTCAAACCAACCCTAACAGAATTATGTGTGGGGAGTGTCTTGAGGATGGTCCCTCCTGAATTTGGAGTAGACAGAAAGGCCAACTTCCATTCTCTCCAGAGGGAAGTAAATTGCTGGCCAGAAGTCTCCTCTGCTTGGTTGCTGGGGATTGGGACCAGGATGAGACCCCAGAACTGCCCTATCTGCTCAGCTCCACTGTTCACTAATTGTAGCCATATTAATACCCCCTCCACACACTGCTTGCCAAACCACCAGGTGGTAGAAGTCACCTCTCTCTCACTCCCAAAATAGTAAGTTCATCAGCAAAATCTCAGGGAGCTTCTTTTATGTGTTGCCATTGAGCCTCAGTCTCCTGTGTTAGCCTTGACTCTGGTGAGGGTCCTTATGCAGCAGAATTTTTTTTTTTTAAATAGAACCACTGGAAGTTCCAGCTTCAGCAAACAACTGTGCCCTAGAAAACCAGAGGGAAATGTGGCAACATGTATGGCCAAAGAGGCCAAGGACACAATTAGATTCACAGAAGAAATAAATATTCCATAACTCCAGGCTGCATCCCTAACACTGACCAGACATCTGGTCCCCAAACTAGTGCACTGTGTTTTAAGACCATCAGGGACGAGAGTGAGGATGGTTTTGTACCATCTATCTCAACTACGGAACATGCCTTCATGAGAATTCCCACCAGGTAGGGTGTTACCAGCATCATCTTGGTATAACAGACCAGTCTGCATAGTTCATTTTAACCATAAACCACCACAGGTTTTCTTTTTCAAAATTCCCTGGGTTTTCCAGAAGCCAGCAAACCCTGAGTTGGCCACTGAATAACAAAAGAACAGGAAAAAAAATAAAATAAAATCCCTTGGGGAATTCAAAGGCAGTTCCTTTAAATAGCCTGAAGCCACAACCAAAAATATGAACCTGATTTTAGCTTGACCCCCTCTTTTTTTTCAGTTCTCTATTCAGAAATGTCATAGAAATGATTGTTCTTTATCCTCTTTTAATCCATATGTCTATTTCAGGTGAAAGATTCAAGACCCTCCAAGTTAAGTCTGGCTGGCTCACATCCTGCCTTCTCTGTCTCAAGTAGCCGATATCCTCATAGTTGGTTCACTTCTTACCCGAGTGTAGAGCAGGCAGAGGAAGCCTCAGTGGGCTGGGTTTTCCCACCTAAGTGAATCTGGCTGGGATTCAGACCATCATCAACAAGGTGTTGCCCCAGGCAGATTACTAAGATCACTTTGATGAATCTTACCACCTAACGTATGACTAGTGCCTGTCCTCATTGAGACACTGGTTTACAAGTACTAGAAATTGAGCCGAGCCAGCTAAAAAAAGAGCGGGGGTGCTTTATTTCCAATGTACAGTAGTATCTCATTATCCACAGACATCTGGGTTTCTTGAGGTAGAACCAGAAAGGAGCAAATCTTTGAGAACATGATCATTTTCTCCAACTCGTATCTCTGCTTAGCACTGTGTGTGTGTTTTATTCTTCTCTATCTGCAGACCGTTGTTCTCTTTTTCACCCACATAGCAGAAGCCCCCATCCCCCCAAGGGTGTCTACAAGTTCCTCAATTCCAGACACACCTGCCACTCACTGGCTGCCTGTGGAATCCACATCCCAGTTCCCAGGAAAAGCAATCTGATTGGTCCACTTGAGCCATGTGACCACCCTCAATCGATTATCATGGGTGGAGTCATGTAGTACAAATACGACTCTCATGAGCCAACCCACTGGGTTGTGAAATTAATTCTAAGAAAGAGGGCTGGTGTGAGTGGCCCACACACACCAAAATACACCTACTAACTTACTTTTGCAAGGACTTCATTTATTTATTCACTCAATGAATATTTGTTAAATTACCAACATGTGTTATCGACTCTGCTAGGAACTGGGGCTATACTTGGGCAAACCAGACAAGGTCCTTGTCCTCAGAGAGCTTTACAGGGATGATACACATTGTTTTAAAAATCATACAAATAAATGTGAAATTATAATTGTGACCAATGTTATCAAGGTGGGACAAACATATACTAAAGTATGAATGGTGGTCATCTCGGGCTGAGAATGCAAAGTTTTAAATTTTAAAAACTAATTTATTTACAATTTAAAAACTTCCTTCTCTAATATGTCCTTCTATACACATGTCCTTCTATCATAATAAAAGGTTTGTTTGTTTTTAATTTGCATTTTGAAAGGATCACTATAGTCCCCCACTGAAGGGACCTGCTGGGTAAGGAGGACAGTTAGAAGTTCTGCAGTGGAAAGCTAGAGGTGACAATAGGTTGGACTAGGATGATGGTCTTGGATGGAGCAAAGGGAATTTTAGAAGGTAGAGTGGCCTCTGTTTGGTAATACTGTCGGGGATGAAGGAAATGGTGGCGCTAATCAGTTTTCTAACTTTTTTCTGGTCTGTAATATATGGGGGCTGATCTAATCAGTATCAAAACTTCCCTTTAACTATAATAACGACCATGATAACAGTAGCAATGAGTTGTTTTTGTTACCATTATTACAACAACTATATTATAAGTAATATCAGCAATTGTTTATTAACCCCTACTGTGTGCTGTGCCAGGAATTGTGCTGAGTAAGCACTATGCTCATGTATTTATTCCACAAATGGGAATTTAGTCACAAACAAGAATGTCCTCCCTTGTGGAACTTACAGTCTAGGTGGAGGAAACAATGAATTAGGCAAGGGAAAACCAAGGCTTTTGGGCCCCTTCAAATCTCTATTTTTAAAATATTTGTTCAGCGTTTATCTAATGAGGGCTAGAGGAAATATATTTTCTATTAAGTGTGTACTTCTTTCTATGCATTTAAAGTAGGGTATTTACTACATGGACTGAAAGCAATGTTTTCTAAATTGTCTTTTATTTCATAGTTTTTCCTACTTGGATAATGTTACATGCTTGCTATGAGTAAAAGTAACTTACGTCGATATAGTTTCCAACTCTTAAAAGATATTTTAAGAGTTTTATCAGTTTGTTTGCTTGTTTTTACTTTCACAGAGGTCAAATGTTTCCTATTTTTCTGGAGTTCTTGTTTTTTCTTTCATTTCTTTTGGTGGGATAGAAGGAAGTTTTCTGAATAGTTAACTTCTTTGGAGGCATATTAAAAGGTTTGAACTTACTTAAAACAAATCATTTCTTCAGAAGAAATAGAGCTAGGCCATGCCTTGTACACTGACCTTGCAACTGAGAGTGACCACTGCGGACTTCAGGGCTGGCTGCTAGCAGGGTCAGAGCTGGCCCAGCCCAGTCTACAAGTGCAAAGCATCCTGCACAGGCACACTGCAAGAATACTCCATGGAGATGGAAAGTGCTAGTGAGGAGGGATTTTGAACTTCCACTTGAGGATGCTATTTACTGTGGTAGAAACTGGACCATTTGTGCGAGGAGACGCCTGGAAAATCCCCCTTTCAGGCCAAAACTCTTAGCCATGCTTAACACATGAGGGGTTGTGACTGCTCTGACTTTTAGAAACAAAATAGAAAAATCTTACCAGTGGACAGCCAAGAAACCATGTAGATAATGTCTGGTTATTAATTCATGATATTACTAAAACATAAGAGAGACAGCTCTATAAGCATAGGGATGTTGGGTTGTTTTTTCACATACTCACAGTGCTAAGAACAATGTCTGATACATAACAAGCTTTCACTAAATGTTTGTTAAATGAATGATAGTGAATATTTTTTACTTTTTGGGCCGTATCATCTCTCTTGTAACTACACAACTCTGTATACTATGACCCACAGTTTCACTCCTAGGTATAGATCCAAGAGAAATCAATGCATATGTTCACCAAAAAATGTACAAAAATATTTACAGCAGCATTATTCATAATAACTCAAAACTGAAAGCCACCCTAATGTCCACCAAGTGGATTAATAAATAGTGCTACATTCATACAACATAATACTGTATACCAATGTTATATACTGTATACCAATAGTGTTACATTCATATGGAATACTGTATACCAATGATGAAGAACACACAACTGTTATACGCAACAACCTGAGTGAAGCTTGGACACAATGTTGAGAAAAAAAAGACAGACCCTTAAGGTACATACTGTATGGTTCCATTTACATAAAGTCCCAAACTAACAAAATGAATTGCTGGCACTAGAGGTCACATTACTGGTTACCTCTGAGAAGTATGAAGTGGGAGGGGGCACAAAGAACTGTGGGCACTGGAAATGGTCTCCATCTTGATCCGGGTGGAGGTTTTAAGCTTTGTACTAGAGTTGAGTATGTATATTATACCCTGCTGTGGATTGAATGTTTGTGTCTCCTGAAACTTCATATGTTGAAACCCTAATCTCCAATGTGACGGTATTTGGAGATGGGGACTTTGAGAGATAATTAGGTCATGAAGGTGACGCCTTCCTGATGGCATTAGTGTCCTTATAAGAGACACATGAGAGCTTGTTTCCTCTTCCCACCCCCATGTGAGGAAACCAGGAAGAGGGCCCTCACTACAACCCGTCATATGTTGACACCGTGATCTCAGATTTACAAGTTTCCAGAACTATGAGAAATAAATGTCTTGTTATTTAAGCTACCCAGCCTAGAATATTCTTGTTATAGTAGCCAGAATTGACTAAGACATATCTGAATAAAAAACAAAAAAAAAAAAGGAAAGAAAGAAGATTAAAACAAATCAGCCCAGGTAAATCTCCATACTTGTAAGACTCTGGTGAGTAAAAACAATGCACGTTGTAGAAGGATATGTACAGTATACCATTTCTGCAAATGTTAAAAATAAAAATCACTATACATTATATCTAAATCTATATATTTATATAACTATATGTCCATATGTGTGTGTGTGTTTAGGGATACATACATCTGTGGTAAAAGTATTAAAATGGGCAGAAAGGATCAACTTCAGGATTGTGGTTACCTCTGGTAAGAGAGGAGAACCAGAAGATTCTGTAAATTGTAGTAGCACATGTCTTTTCAAAAAGAATTGAGGGGAGGCTGGTTGGCTCAGTTGGTTAGAGTGCAGTGCGCATAACACCAAAGTTGCCGGTTTGATCCCCACATGGACCACTGAGTTGCGCCCTCCACAACTAGATTGAAACAACGGCTTGGCTTGGAGCTGATGGGTCCTGGAAAAACACACTGTTCCCCAATCAAAATAAATAAATAAATAAATAAATAAATAAATAAATAAATAAATAAATAAATAAATAGAATTGAATGTGGTAAAATACTAATATTTGTTAAAATTGGGTGAGAACTTACTTTTCATATTGTTCTCTATACTGTGAAGTGTGTTTGAAATATTCCTATTTAAATAATTTATTATAAATAAAAATATAAATCAATCAGTAGAGACAATGAATGTGCTTTGATAAGCACAGAAATCAGAAGTTGGTGGTTATGGGTGTCAGTTCTAGTTTTATATGTGTCAATAATCAATTTTTATATTTTGTTATTATTGCATAGCATGAAGTAATTCTTGATTCACAGGAAGACAGTCCTTGCAAATAGTAACAGTCTTTAAGCAACTTCTCTTGCAGTCTTCTGACAGTCTCCAATGAAATTGATGCAGAAGCTTGAAAGGGGAGTAATAAGAATTTTCTGTTTCAAAGTTACGTTACTTATAATATCTATCAACTGCTCAATTCTTAAGTTGATTCCATTTCAAGGGGGTCAATGAAGGGCTCCTCTGCTAGCTTTTGCCTCATTGTTCAGCAAAAAAGACTTTTCAGATATACTTTGTAACCTTATGTGGTGTTCAATGTGCCATTTGAAAAATCTGATATTTTAAAGTCTTAATAATGTGTCAGATATCCTGCAAAATTTCAAATTAGAATTGCTATTTTTTAATATAGACCTGTGAGCTATTTTTTTTATCTATTTGCTAACACTTTATCTTAAGCTGTGAATATGACAAAAATCTCAATACTGTAATGCAACTTCAGCCTCCTTAGGTTTGTAAAAATGCCAGCTGAAGGATTCAATTTTCTATTTATCCCTTTTAAATAGAAGTATTTATCTAACAGTTGGTTTTCTTTAACCAGATAGACAGTAATTTCTTTTCTCACTTGAAATCGTCATGCCTGCATCTTGCTTTGGCCCAAAAAGTAAAAAGTAAATTCTGGATCTCACTGCCCTTATTATTACAATAACCCCAAAATGTCTTAAAAGTCTGCAATGTGAACACTGTACCTCAGCATCATTAAAATGTCATATACGATGCATTTTAAGATGCTGTCTTCTTGATAATGGCTAATGCTGAATGTGTGTATCATATAATGATGACTTCACCTGGTACAGGCACAACTTAATAGAAACTATTACTCTCTCACTTTCTCCCCACCACTGTTTTCTCGCTATTTGAATATCATTACTACATTTTTGCCAACATTTTATGGCATGGTTAAAAAATAATCTTCCTCATAACAGCTTTTCTGAATGCAAATATGGCAGAAGAATGTGGTGGGGAGACTATGGGTGTGGCTTTGGATTTACGCTCTCCCATTACTCTTTATGCCACCTTTGCAAGTTACTCGACCTTCCTAAGCATTGGTTTCTTGTCTATAAAATGAAGCTAATAATAATGCTTACCTTCTAAGGCCACTGTCAAATGAACATGAGATAATTCATGTAAAATGGTCAGCACAATGTGGGTACACGGTAAATCCTCAGTAAATGTTAGTTATTAGAATTATTATTGTCATTAACTAAAATAAGCACCCTGTGTTCTCTGGTTCTCTGGTTTGTAAAGATGTACATAGTTTTATTTTTTTTAAGTTTTTTATTTTTTAAATATTTTATTGGGGAATTGAGGGAGGGGAATAGCGTTAGGGAATTGGGGAAGGGGAACAGACAAGTTGCTGTCCTTTTGTTCTTCAGTCTAGTTGTGGAGGACGTCGCTTCACTGGCCCATGTTGGTATTATCATTGCGCTCTTCCCGGGTGAGGCAGATCGGTTGCCGGTCACTGGACAGCCGCTCACGGCAGTTCATGGCAGCCCAGCTCCAGGTTGAGCTATTGTTCACCATCTTAGCTGTAGAGGGTGCAGCGTCACTGGCCCTCATGTGGGATCCAAACCGGGACCCTGCTGCTCAGAGCTGGTGTCCCAAGCCAACTCCTAACCAATGCACCACTTGCCGACCCGATGTACATAACTTTAATCTTCAAGAATACTTCATAACTATTGAGTACTTACTCTGTGAATAGGATAGACCAGAGCCCTCCCCTCAGGGAACTTGCATTTCTACAGCATTTCTCTCTGGGCAGAGTTATCAGTTAGAGGTTCTTGTTGCTCTTTCACAGCAGCTGCTCTTTTAATGTTCTTGTTGCCTGATTACTAATAGGTCTTAATAATAGTTTGAAGTTTCCTAAGTTTTTTCTTAGTAGTATGTTCTCTTTCACATGTAGTGTTGCTTATGTGTTGCACTGTCAGTGCATTTCTATAACCAGACTTCTTTGCATATGTTTTTTTCAAAAACATTAAGCTGTTTATTTTCCATGGAATGAAATGGAAAGCCTTGTTTTCATGCTCCACTGTGTTTAGTCTCAAAATGGCATAGTAACTTGGCAGAGTCTATAAAACCAATCTGCAAAATTTACTGCATAAAACAAATTTGGAACTTGGGTAATTTTTATTGGCATAAAGGGTGACTCCTTAAAACAACTAAGTATTATCATGCTGTCTTGTCCTGAGTGGCTTTGCATGAGCATTTTTGACACATTGTTTCATAAACCATTGTCAGTGGGGCTGATGCTTTGAAGAATTGGTCTAAGATGGGATATTTGAGATCTTAATATGATCAAACTCATCACACTCATCATCAAACTGTCTTCTTAAATGTCCTGTTTTTCACCAGTGAGAGCCATTTTTCACTTTAAGGATAATTGTGTAAGTCCACTTGAAGAAAACATGACTAGCTATTCTGGCACTCATATCTGATAGCTATAGTAGGACAGTGCCTCAAGAGAAGTGTAATATATAAACTAGTTGTTGCAGGACTGACTACTGAACTATATGTATATATAATAATGAGTGTATTAGCCCTGTGGTCACCAATGTATTCCCACTTGGAATTATAACACATTTGGATGTGGATATTATTTGAGTTTTAAACGTAATTAAAACATAGTTTTGAGTAATTAATTTTTACAGAATAGTGTGTAACAGGATCCTTTTTAGTTAAAGAGATTTATAGATGTGTATCAGACACTGTCAGCATCCTGCCCATTTCTCCTCAGTCACCCCAGAGACCTAAAGCTTCAGTGGCGTTTCCTTACACAATGGCGGCCCCCACCTTCAAGCACCTGTATCTGTTGGAGGGCTTTCTCTGGCCATATGCTCCAGAAGCTATGCCCCTAGGAGCAACCTGCAACCAGTGAGGGACTGGAATTGGTGAATAAATCTCCCAACTTCCCTGTCCCTGGGAACCATTCTGAGATGTGTTCTACACAAGTCTCTCATGAGGCGTGGTAGGATTGAGCCTCACTGCCTAAGTGCTAACCTGTTCATCAACACACCTTCATCGGCTTTCTACCTTTCCTATCTCATGTATTCATTCCCTCATCATGTTTCTTTGAATAATGTCCCTCCGAAATGATTTGCATTCAAATCATTGACATGAGGACTGCTTTGAGCAGTCACAGTTAGAGGACTCACAGTTAGACACGAAGTAATACACATTAAATTGCATTCAAATCATTGTATTAAAAATATTCAAATCATTGACATGGGGACAGCTTTGAGGGGAGCTCCCAGTTAGACACTATGTAATGTGGAAGGAGTCACACTGACTGATAAGGGTGAAGTAGGCACAAACTGAAGTGGTTGTCTAGCTCACAATAGTCATGCAACTTATCACATACGATTATATGCTACCTCTTTCCTTCTGAAGCATCATTCCCCTCCCAAAGGGAAGTGTCTCTTTGCCACTGGGCATCTGATCTAAGCCATTAATAATACCTCACACCATGGCAACTATGATTGGTCCATGGAGAGATTATAACCCACCCTGGACTAATCAGAGGCCTTTCCTGGGATCTCTTTAACTGGTGCTATGGGAAGAGAACCTCTTTTCTCTTGGTGCTATGAAGCTATGAGCCCAGAGCTGACCTCAGCCATCCCTCTTAGCACACAGAGAAGCCTGCTCACAGTGAGAGAGTATACAGTGAATTCGCAGAGAGATGAGTGACAGGAGCATCTTCATGGCATTTGAATCCCTAGGGCCAGTTGATCCTAAACCAGCTCCACTCTGTCCCTCTCACAGTCTGGTTATATAGGCTTCACTATACCTCTCCACCTTGCCATAAGATGGCTAGAGTTAAGTCTTGATCATTTACAACAAAAGAACCCTATTACAGATGTTTAACTCTGGGACAGAAAGTTGGATTAGGAGCAAGGATGAGGAAGAGGAAGATCACTTTTCAGATACTGTGTTTTTCAGTCCTACAATTTCCATTTCATTCTTTTTTACAGCTTCCAGATCTTGCCTGAATTTCTCGTCTATTCGCCCAGTATATACCTCTTTTACTATAGACCCTTTAAGATATTTATCTGTGATTTTAAAGTCCTTGCCTGCAAATTCTGACATCTGGGTTGTTTGTCCTGTTTTTATCGACTGATTTACCTCTTGATTGTGGCTCACGTTTTCCTTTTCCTCCACGTATCTGGTAATGTTTGTATAGTGGACATTGTGAATATGTTCTAGAGACTGGACTCTGTAATCTTCCTCTGACAAGCGTTTTCTTGCAATACGCAGGGACATCATCAGTGGATCACATCGCTTAAAACTTGCTTTTAAGTTCTGTCAGGATGGGTTTATTTTAGTTTTAACTTTAGTGCTGGGGTGAATGCCTTGGTCAGGCATGTAGTCTTGTACTCTTCGAGTGTGGCCTTTCCATGATTTCGGTGGAAAGCTTGAGCTGTTTACCAAATCCCTAAAATTTGGTGAGACTTTTAGTTCCAAACTCTGTCTCCCCTGTGACAGGCAATTGCTGAAATCTCTGCTCAATCTCCTTCAGCCATTAGTTATTGTTTTCCCCTTGACTCCTTGGAGTCTCACCTGGATATGTAGAGTTCAAAGGTTAGCCAAAGATTTGAGGAGAATTTACATACATATTTGGTGGCTTCCCACTCTGTGACTCTCTCCTTTCCAGAATTTTCTCAATTTCCAGCCGCTCTAGTTGCAAACTCCAATACAGCTGTGGCTTTAGTCCCTCAGTGACCTCTGCCCTGTGCACTGGCTGTAGTTCTCAGTGTGGTCCTTGGACCAGTAGCATTAGCATCACATGGAAACTGGTTAGAAATGCAAAATTTTGGGTCCCAACCCAGACCCAGTGAGTCAAAAACTCTTGGGGGTGGAGCCCAGCAATCTACATTTTAACAAGCTCTCCAGAGATTCTAATATACACTAAAGTTTGAGAATGATTGCCTTACGAGACAAGCCATACATACATGGATCTCACCTAGAGTGGTTCCCTTCCTTTACTGTCTGCTCTCCAGTGCCATCAAATAGGGTTTGTTTGTTTTTTTTGGAGGGGATTGGTGGGGGGAGGGGGTTTCCAGAAATGAATTCTGGAATTATGAAATTATTATTTGTAGGAGGGATTAGCCTTAAACAAGCTACTCTGTCAGATGAGAATTTGGACATTCACTTTTTAGTATATATTCATTCTATATACTGTTTGATTTTTTTCCCCCAAGCATATACATTCTTTGCAATTAAAATTTTTTTTTTAGATTTGAATAAAATGTTTGTGAAACCCTCAAAGCACCTTATAGTTTTATGGAACACAGCTCAAAAATCTCTAGTTTAAACCATATGATTGACAGTATGGGTTGGGATTAGCTTCAACCATGCATAGGAGTATCTCCATGGCAACCGTCACCACAGCATCAGGCCTATGACAGAGGTGGTAAATGAGCTTGTAGAGAGTGGGGAGGAACACAGTGTGGTATCTTCCTGGTTGTTCCTCATTCCAGGGAATCCCAGAGACATACTTTGCACCTTGATAGAGGAAGCCTGCAGGTAGTGATCAGATGAAAATGACTTCTTCACTAAGAGGTGCCACATTTCCAGCATTTCAACCTATTTTCATTCTTCTTAACTCCGTGGGTCTTTATATCAGTTTTGGTTCATCAGGTCTCACATATTCACCTCACCTGCTCACATTCCCCAAAATGCAGAGGTTCCCTGCTTCTCAGTGAGAAGCAGGATTCCCCCTCAAGAGAAACTTGACCGTAAGTTTCAGAGTATTCCCACTCTACCAGACTTATGGAATGGAGAGAAAGTTTATCTAAAAAAATCACTCTGAGGGCCGGCCGGGTGGCTCAGTTGGTTAAGAGCTCGCTCAAGAGTTTGAGCTCTGAGCAACAGCGGTTTGATTCCTGGCCCGAGCTGAGCAGCTGCTGTGCTGCCAACAGGTGGCAGGATGGCTCAGCTTAAAAAAATAAAAATCAAATCAATCAATCAATAAATTGCTCTAGCCTTTTCCTCTTTTCCCCTGCCCCACCCCTACACAGACCCACTGGTGTTTTATCCACTTGAAGTAGGGACTGGGCAGTACATTTCCAACTTGAATGTGTACACGAGTCCCCTGGGGGTCTTATCAAATTGTAAATCCTGATTTAGTGGGTGTTATGTGCTGAACTATGCCCCCTCAAAATTCATATGTTGAAGCCTAACCCCTAATAACTCAGTATGTGACTGTATTTGGAGATAGGGCCTTTAAAGAGGTAACTGAAGTTAAATGGGGTCATTGAGGTGGGCCCTAATCCAATATGACTGGTTTCCTTATAAGAGGAGGAGAACACAGATAGACACAGAGGAAAGACTATGTGAAGAAGACAGCCTCCTACAAGCCAAGTAGAGAAGCTTCAGAAGAAACCAACCCTGCTGACACCTTGATCTTGGACTTCAAGCCTCCAGAGCTGTGAGAAAATACATTTCTGTTGTTTATGCCACCCAGTCTGTGGTATGTGATGGCAGCCCTAGCAGACTAACACAGTAGGTCTGCGGAGAGAACTGACATTTTTGCATTTCTAACAAGCTCCTCCTTCCTGAATGATACTGCTGGTCCAAGACCACACTGTAAATTGCAAACATGAAGAATCTGGTTCCTTGTTTTATGGCATCAGAAGCAGCTTCCAAATCACCTAACAGGTGGGGGGGGGGCGGGGAGGACTTTTTCTCAAACTCTGCCTTCCTTAAGATGGCTAAGGCAATCATTCTCAACCTTTTTATATTTGCAATGCTTTTGAAATATTATAAACATCGTGGCACCTTTCAGGGGATGAGTCACAGGTTGGGTTATATAAACGAATGAAGTGGGCTGGATATAACAATAGGACAGGACAGATGCAGTAGCTAAACCGGGGAGCCCATGCCTGGTCTAAAACGGGCAGCTGCTACTCTGTCTCTGAGCCAGACTACGAGTTTTATGTGGTCAGGTTTTCCAAAATTCCAAGAGAAGCTAGAAATTTGGATTTTTCCATTAAATCTCTAGATTTTTCAACTTCTAAATGTTGGCAGCTCCATCGATTGATTCGTGAAATGTGAGGCAAAGAAGCCCCGGAGATCCTGAGCATGTTCTTGATCTATATCTTGTTTTGGGAGTACACCTACATGAAAAATTCATCAAGTGATACAATTAAGAATTGTACCATTTACTACTTGTAAGTTATGCAACAAAAAAAACCCTGCATGGGAATGGTGCACATCAACCTCAAGGCAGTGGTCACCTGAGGGCCAGGGGCAGGGCAGGAACAGGGTTGGCTTTACCTGTATCTCTAACATTGTTTCTTTAAAGAGATAGAACTGAAGCACCTATGGGAAAATATTAACAGGTGTTTCTCCTTAGTGGTATCTAGGTTTTCTACTTGAAGATTTTCTGGATATCTGAAGTATTTCATAATTAGGCATTTTTTAAAAAGATTTTTATTGGGGAATTGGGGGGATGGGAACAGTGCTGGGGAATTGGGGGAAGGGGAACAGACAAGTTGCTGTCGTTTTGTTCTTCAGTCTAGTTGTGGAGGACGTTGCTTCACTGGCCCAAGTTGGCACCATCATTGCGCTTTTCCCGGGCGAGGTACATTGGTCGCCGGCTTCTGGACGGCCGCTCACTGTGGCTGCTGGCCGCTCACGCTGGCTGCTGGCTATATACGGTAGCCCATGGCAACCCACTGCAGCAGGGGCTGCAGCCTACGCCGTCGCCGGCAACTCACAGCAGCCCAGCTCCAGGTTGAGCTGTTGTTCAGCATCTTAGCTGTGGAGGGCAGTGTCACTGGCCCTCATATGTGGGATCTGAACTGGGGCCCTCTTTCGTCCCAAGCCAGTTCTTAACCATCGTGCCACTCGGCCGGCCCATAATTAGGCATTTTTAATATTAAAAAACCCCCACAAAGTCTGAGAGTGCCCACGCTGCACGGGCCAAAGCAAACCCCTTGGAGGCTACTAAACCACTCTTGGTCTCCCCCAGGACTGTACCGCTGTTTAGGTAGGAATGTTTGCCATCCTGCCCCAGCTCTCCTACATGTTTGAGGAAATATCTGCTCCCTCCTTGCCACTGTTATGACGGGATGTGACCGCCACCCACTCAGCCCAGCATCCCATAGGACCTTTATCACCAGAAATGGCATTCTCAGGGCAGCCTCGGCTGCAATAAAAGTAATGTTTATACATCAACTCACATTTGAAGACACGCTGTTGGGTTCACAGTTCAGAGCTGCCAGAGAATAGGCTTCCGTGATCCTGAAAGCAATACAGCCTAATGGTTCATCTCCATGGGTACAAACCTGGCTCTTCTACTTACTAGCTGGCGTGCCCTTGGGCAAATGAATCTCAGCCTCAATTTCTTCATCTGTAAAATGGGAATGATAATAGAACCTACCTACTTGATTTTATGTAAAGATGTCAGTTTGTTGAGTGATTGGTGCAAAACTGTTCAATAATCCTTAGCTATTCCTAAGTACCTCCTGTTAATGCAATTTTACTTTCAATATTTTTCTTACATCATGGATTAAGTCTGAGGCCACAGCATTACTAAATTGGTAGCTGACCACCAAGCCTCTAAGGGAAAGTATTTCCAACTCTGATTCAAGGAGCAAATGTGACGAAACAGTGTCATGGCTGCTGCTGCACTTAAAACTCACTTCCTGCCTTCTAGAAACCTACCTGTTTTTGTCCCTTGTGAAAGACCCTAGACTACTAAGCTCAAGCGAAAAGAGAATCAGAGAAGCTGCAGGCTGCTTCACTTACTGCCTGCCTCAAACCTCAGGGGTAGGGCACCTGCCCCTCCCTTTGGGCGGTGGTGTTGCCAGGGCAGCCTGGCTTGTTGACATGCAGGGTTGCTGTTTGGAGCTGTTGCTCAAGGTAATCCTCTCAGAACAGCACCCTGCTGGCGGTTTTGTAACCCAAAAAGGGCTCTGGCGGTGACTAATAAGGCTGTAAGGGTTACACACAGATCCAAGAAAATCCATTCCCTGAAGGAATATGATTTCAACTGCTTTTCAGTTGGTGCTTCTTTGCCTTTTAAGCCACAAACCAAACACTAAGTATCTCTGTCTGAAATTCCAGCTCGCTCATGCTGCGTTCTCCAGAGATGCCATTTGCTCTGGTAAATCACTGAGACACTATTGGCATCGGGAATGGGGGAGAGGAACTAATTACCCCCAGAGGGCCTTTCCTTGCATTTCAGGAGATGCACTCTTTCAGCATTTCTGCTGTCTCCAGTTCAGAAGGCCCACACATCTTCCTGAACCCCCTTTCCCTTCCACTAGTCTAAAACTTCTGTGGCACGTACAGTGGTCTGTCGAGCAGAAGCTGGGCGTGACCCTGGCCCTTCCCACACTCCTTCACCTCTACATCGGTTACCCACCTCTCAGTGCTATTTCATGAACGTCTCTCTGACATCTGTCTTCCTGACCCTGTCATAGCGGAGGCCCTCACTGCCCTTCCCCTTCCCCAGGCTCCTGCAGCAGATGACCTGCCCGAGCCTGCCCTCATGCAGTGCTCCTCCACTCTGCTGCCAAAAAAGCCTTTCCAAAATGGAAACCTGATGCCAGCTCGCAGTTTAAAATCCTTTAATGCCGCCCCTCCCCCCAGCCACACAATGTTTCCAGACTAAACGTTTCCAGTACTGCCAGAATTCTGAGTTGTCAAGAAAAGCCAGAAATCTGGATTTATATGTGAATTCCCACATCCCTTCCTGTTTATTTTTAGAGTTATTACATTTTACACATTAAAAAATTATAAAACATTGCAATACATCTCCCACCCATTCCTGGCCACAAGTCCCTCACTGAAGAGGCCACCCGTTGCCAGTTTCTTCTGTAGCCTTTCAGGCACAGACAGACACATTCACACACACATACGCCCAGTACCTTTTTGTTATACAGATGGTAGCCATTTTTTTTTATGTTGGCATAAAATTTTAAAACTCTGAGGGTCAAACAAGACACATTTCCATCCATGGGTTATAAATCATGTAGGCATGTGCTTATGACCCATTTGACTGAAAGTTCCCTGAAGACAGGCGTGGTGCTTGGTCTTATCATCCCCCTCCACACCTGGCATGATGCCTTGCAAACAGTAGGCACTCAATAAGTACACTGCTGTTCCAATGAAACAGTTATTAGGCATCACCCTGTGCCTACTGCTGGGTCTGTCACAGACTTCCAGGTGAACTGTGATGTGGGCAACCTCTGAGGAAACACATCCAGTTACGTCTCCAGGCCTGTGGAAACATAACCAGAACTCAGCTATGGGTTCAGAGCCGGCCCACCTCCCATTTTTCCTGGTTACCTGGGTCTACAACAAATGGACAGAAATAGCAGATCACTCCATGTTCCTGGGCTCGTCCGAACAGGGTGTCTGCCTGCGCTGCCTGCCCAGCCCCCATAGTGCTGACACCAGCATTCCCAGGCCAGCTGTCATTCCCAGGAGCGGGATTTCCATCCCTTGCCCTCTACCAGGTCAAGGCAAGTCGGGACTGGACAGAAACCACAGGACGGGCAGCTTGCTAACTTCCCCAGGCGCTGGGCTGGGCTGGGCTGGCTGCTGGCTGAGTAAGGCCTTTTCAAGCTTCTTCATGTTGGGAGAAGGCTCATTGCTCAGGTGGTTTGGGGCCCTCTCCTAAGTTAGGTTATATTTGCTCATCTGTCTGTGTTCACGGTTGCCTCTGGCTGGTCAGGATGTACGATGGTTGCAGGATAGGGTGATATTTTCAGTTCATGATAAGGTGTACCCCATTAAGGAAACATAAAAAATTCTTATCATATTTCTCTCCCTCATCCTTGGAGGTGGTGATTTCCAATTGTTTCTGCAGTGACGCAGGATAGGTGGTTTTCGTAGGCAGCACACTTTCTTGGGAGGGTCATAAGCAGTTTCCCTGGAAGCTTCTGTGATGGTCTTTCCTATTCAAGAGACCATTCTGGAATGCAACATGACCTTGTTCTAAGATTCACCTTGAATTTATTCTAATTGTAGTGCGATATGAATCTTACTCCCAAAACTCAGGTGGGAGAAACTTGTCATATTTGGTTGTTTTTTTTCATTTCAAGTTACCTTGTGCTTGAAGACCTCATCCTCTGGGCTGGCAGGATAATAATATTAGTGGTAGTGGGGTGGGGCAGGCCCTCCCCTTCTCTGGGGATGTGATTCACACACACATACGCCCAGTACCAGAAACTGGCACCAGGAGGTTATGTGGTGCCTGGAAAATGGGGACAAATCTACTTTTCTCCTGAGCCCAAGTCTTCTGCTGATATCCCCAGTTTGTCCCTTCAGAGAAGGAGGCTTGCGGCAGCTTCCGTTCCAAGCTTGGGAATCTGGACTGAAGGTGGGAATCCTAGGCCTAGGTTCTAAGCCATTCAAGAGACACTGCAAAGCCTATCCACAGAAGTCCTGCCAACCTGCCACCTGCCCCAGGCACCATAGGGACCACATTCTGGCCTTCAGTGCCGGGAGTCCACTAATCTCCATTCCCTCCCAGGCTCCAGGCTTCCAGAAAGCATAGGCCAGCTTGTCTGCACAAACAACTTCTGTGTTCATCCCCCAAACCCAACCTCCCTGAGGCAAGGTTGACTTCCTGCTCAGAAAGAAGAAATAAAATACAAGAAAAACAAACCTCATGCTAGTAGCTCAATATATTATCCGGCCACCTAATTTATAATTGAATAAACTAATCGTTCACAAATCCGTACATCACAAAATTCAGTACTTGTCGCAAGTTAATTGTGCCACACATCACAGCATGTGAAACAGATAGCACCGTTGCTTTGCTCGCAAGTAGATGGTAGCTCTAAATGAGCTAAAAAAAATGGAAGGATACTTTGTTCTCACTCCTACTTTATTTCTTCCATTCACTGATTGTCTTCAGAACAAACAAATAAAAACCCTTCTCCCAGAAGCAATTTTTAGCCAAGAAGATTATCAAAAGGGGTGTTGCCCAGTGCCCCAATTAACTGTACCTGCCCAGTCAATGATGAGAACGCAAGCATTGCCCTATTATAATTAGGCTATGCTGATTCAAGTGGGAGCAGCATTAAGGCCATTTCTATTACTAAAATGATCTTCTCCACTTACTTAGCACTTTCTAAAAACAACCTTCGTTTTTTCACATTAATTTGACTGGGGACAGTCACTGAACTAGAGCTGAATGGCATCTGGTTTATGAGAGATCTGAGTCGACGATGGATGGTGACTGGTTTTTAAAAGATTGCTGCCTTTATGTATTGCTATACATAATATTGGGGCAGGCAAGTGACCAAGCACTTGAAGTAGCAAATGGGAACCTAGAGGTTTGAGTTCTTGAGGATGTTTATTCCAGCTGTGTATCAAGTAGGACCTCAGTGGCCAACCTCTGGGCTGGTCCTGCAGCTGATACCACTGCTAGAACATATGACCCGGGCTGTCCTCCACCCCTACTGGCAACAATGGCTAATGTCCAGGGTAGAACCGCATCTGTCTAAAAGTTGCCCACAATGAACTGATGCTCAAAACCATTCATACCTAAAGAGATAGAAATGCAAACAAAACCCAGAAGTCATTTTTAACTATCCAGACGGGCGTCGATTAAAACCCTTGATAATACCAAGTGTGGGTAAGCTTGTGGGCAAACAGTGGATGTATAAATCATTGATAGGAGTATAAGTGGATCAGTCTTTTCAGTGGGTAATTTGTCAGTCTATTCAAATTTTTAAATGCTCACGCTTCCTCCTGGCAGTTGCACTGCTAAAAATCCACCATATAAATATACCTGCAGATGGATGCCGAGAAAGAAAAGTGTACAGGGATGTTTCCTGCACAATTGGTTGCAGCAGCAAAAATCTGGAAATCAAGTAAATGTTTCTCAATAGGGGTCTGGTCAAAAACATTAAGGGACAGCCATACAATGGAGTTATGTGACCATTTAAAAGAATGTGGTCAGCGGGCTGGCCGAGTGGCTCAGTTGGTTAAGTGAGCAACAGCGGTTCGATGCCTGGCCCGAGCTGAGCAGCCGCTGGGCTGCCAACAGGTGGCAGGATGGCTCAGCTTAAAAAAAACAAAAAGAATGTGGTCAATCTTGCATGCTGAAATAAAAAAAAAACAATAACTTTAAGAGATATTAAATACAAAAGCAACGTGCATATAAAATGCTGGCATCTATTTTTTCTGGAAGGACAAAATATTATTTTCCTAACAATATACATATAATATAAAAAAAATACAGAGTACCTAGGAAGTGGTAGACAATTCCTCCGCCCCCCCCCTTTATACTTTTTGATAGTAAAAACATTTTTTTTTTAGAGACTGAGGCCATATGTACATAAAAGTTGAAGATGTCTGTGAGTGGTTGTATTTCCCCAAAAATGGCCAAAGCAAGATTGCCAGTTGTACATGCCCTTCTAGAACCTTGTTACTCCCTGTCTGGAGGTGGTTTATTCCCTTCCTCTGGAACTTGGGTGAATTCTGTGACAGCCTCAACAATGAGAATGCGTGGAAGTGACGCTGTATGGCTTCTGAGGCTATGCACAAAACGGCCATACAGCTTCTGTCTGGGCTGTGCTCTCTTGGGATGCCTGCCCTTGGAACCTGGCCGCCATGCTTTGAGGGACTCCAACCTAACCCACGGTTCAATGGTTTTGAGTATATTCAGAGTTGTGCAAACATCACCACTCTCTAATTCCACATTTCTGTCACCCCGAAAAGAAACCCTATACCACTCACTCCCCTTCTTCTCCCTGCCCTGGCAACCACTAATCTGGGGTTTTTTTTTGTCTCTATGGATTTGCCTATTCTAGACATTTCATATAAATGGAACCATACAACGTGTAGCCTCTTGTGTCTGGTTTCTTTCACTTAGCATACTGTTTTCAAGGTTCATCCATGCTGTACCATGTATCAGCGCTTCATTCCTTTTTATGGCTGAATAATCTTCCATTGTATGGCTATACTGTATTTGTTTATCCATCCACCAGCTGATAGACACATGGGTTGTTTCCACTTTTTGTTGAATTAGGAATAATACTGCTGTGTACATTCATGCACAATGGGCGTATGTTTTCAAATTTCTTAAAGTTCAAGTCCTTTTAAATCACCTATTAATATTAAATGATACATAATAAATGATATTGAATAATAAAAAAGATATATAATTAAGATAGTTCTTATTCCTTACAGCAGGTTCCCTAAGAGCAGCAAACTTGTTTCCTCACGGTAATTCAGATATAATACAGAACACTTGGTAGACCTAAAGTAATCAAATGGCACTATTTCAAATCCAGGTTTTCCACTAATTTACATGAATCTTTCACCAAATCGGTCCAAATTAATGAGACACCCTTTTACTGTCTCTATCTAAAAATAACTGGGGCTATTATATGGTTTTCAAAATTCCTCTCTTCATGTTCCAAAACAAAAGCCTATCATTTTAATTTGACACAGGGAGGGTTTTGAGTCTTTTCAGGAATTTGGGGTTTGACTTAGAATTCTTGTGAACATAGAACTGTGCTGTGCTGTGACTTACCTATTCGGGTTTAGCTAATACAAATTCAATAAAAACAGGCTGCATTAAAAATAAAATCTGGATTATATAAAAACTTATTTATGTGGGGGTTTGGGCTCACATTTAGAGCCTCCACCAGTGGACTATCATGCAACTCTACTGCAAGGTTCTTTGTCTACAGGCACCATTTCCCTTCAGGATGGCCCCGCGTTTCTCCCAGTGCTTGCTGCTGGCTTCTCTAGCAAGGGTCCTCATGGTCTTTGAGTTTGCCCATATGCTTCACATAAATCTAGTAAGGAAACAACGAGATGCTTCTTTGGGGAAATTGCTGTAGAGCCCACTTGTAGAGAAGAAACCACACTAATAATAAAGTGTGGATGTTTTCTCCAATGGAAAATTACAAGTTTGCTTGGTTTCAATCCTTGGCATCAAGTCTTGGGTTCCTCATCACTGAACAGACTTTTTTCCACTTGGTTTTCTCTCAGCCAGTGTCTTGGCACACTATCAGAGGAGAACATAATTAGAAAGAAGTGTCTTATAGGGATGAGAAGCACTGGTAACTTACCAGATGGGGATAATCATGGATCTTCAAACAAATCCTTAACCAGACAGTAGCACTATTTGTCTTCTTGCTTACGTAAACTCTATGCACTGTTCACACCTCCTGAAACATGTGCACACTGAGAAATGGAATGTGTGCTCAATTTCCCTCTTCAGAGGAACCCTTGGGTGGCTCCTGGGTACACGAGCAATGACCCAACTGTAGTTAGCCCCAGAGAATTTTCCAAGAGCTTCCCTCATCTTCTCGTAGTTCTTATGCTGCAGTGTGATATAAGGTCCATCTTATTCTTAGTTCACTTATGATTCAGGTTATGTGAGTGTGGGGAGGGGAGTTAGAAACAGCTTTATTATTTTTGTGACTCTTGCAAATTGTAAACATATCAAAGTACAGTTAAAAAGCATTTGACATCTCACCTTTCTGAAGCAACAAGTGTTATCACTTTGGTGTTTCTAGTAATCTTTGTTTGATGTGTATAATTATTCATACAGCATTTCTCAAATATATTTGTGAGCATGGTGCTATTGGTATTCATGCAGAAGTTGACCCTGAGACAAGGATCGGAAAGGAAGCAATTCATTTGGGAGGTGCAGCATATAGTAATGGGAAGTGGAGAAGTAAGGGAGGGTAAGGCAGCCAATTAAGGGTGGCTATTGTTAGCTGCTAGTGTGGGTGGATGGAGCTTAATCCCACAGAGAAACTCTGGGAAATGGTGTAGAACACGTGATAGGTCATTTGAAGGGCAAAGGAGCTGGAGCACTTATACCCCAGGTCTCACTGGCTGAGGCTGCTCCCATGACTGTTAAGTCTGAGTACTTCCAGCCTGCATGGCCTTCTAAGATACTGGAGAAAAGTCCCCAGGAAAGACAGGAAGATATTAGCAGGTGGAGGGCAGCGAAGCACACACAAAAATGGTATTGCTTGAAAGATGCGCCATGCACTGTTATAGGTGCTGGGGACACAGGCGGAAACAAAACAGAGTCCTGCCCTCATGGAACATTCCTTCTGTTGGGGAAACAGATAATAAACAGGGCGAGTAAGAAACACAGAGTGTGTTACAGAGTGACAAGTACTGTGGAGAAAAATAAGTTCTGAGGAGTTCTGGGGAAGAAGAAGACGAGGTTGGTTGCAATTAGCAAAAGAGATCAGGGTAAGGCTCACTGAGAAGGTGACACTCAAGTAAAGGTCCAAAGGAGGGATGGGGAAGGTCATCATGTGGTTATCTGCTGAGGGACATTCCAGGCAGAGCAAACAGCAATCACAGGCCCTAAAGTTTGTACAGGATCACCGTGGCTGCTGTGCGGAGAATGAAGAGGGGCAAAGGCATATACGCAGGGAGAAGTGAGGGGACGACGGCAGTACTCCAGGGAGTGGCAGTGAAGTGAGAAGCGTTTGAGTCTAGAAATTATTCTGAAGGTAGAGCCAAGGTAATTTGTGTGCAGACTGGACGTGGAATGTGAGAGAAAGAAAGAAGTCATCAGGTTTGACCAGAACAACTGGAAAAATGGAGCTGCCTTTTTCCTGAATCAGGGAAAACTTCAGGAGTCAGTTTGGGGCAGGGGTAATTGGGGGCCTGGCCTTAGATATGTAAGTTTGTGATGTCAGACACCTAAGTGGAGATGTCAGCAGGACGTTAAATGTAGGGGTTTGGCGTTCAGTAGACATCCAAGCTGGATATAAACTGGGGAGTCTGTCAGCATATAGATGGTCAGGGCCAGGAGACTGGTTGAGATCTCCAAGGGAGGAAGCTAGATATTAATAGAAAAGTGGTCTGGGAAGACCCCCTCAGGGAAATGGAGGACAGAGCAAAGGAGACTGAGAAAGAGCACTCAGAGTGGAGTGTCCTGAAAGCCAAGTGCAGAAAGTATTTTGAGGAGGGGGGAGTGGTCAACTGTGTGTAAGTGTATCCATGTGCTACATTTATATGGATGTACGTACAGAAACACACTCTCCTTATAGACGTGTACATACACACAGGCAGTTTTAGATCAACAGTAATATACTATTTAAACAGATCTGTAACTTGATTTTCTTCCCACTAAATCTATTGGGAATAGTGCTCCATGGCCACAGTATCTGTCTGCCCCATCATTTTAACAGCTGCATAGTATTTTATTGTGTACATGTACCATACTTAATTTTCCCCAATTATAGAATTCTAAATGACATAGCAGTAGGAATTTTGTGCATTCATACTTTCAAACCTGTGTGTGATCATCTCCTTGGGATAAACTCTAGAAGATGGGGTTGCTGTGCGCATAAAGGTACATGCCCTTTTAACAGTCTGATTCAAGACTCTTTCCTGGGTAGCTCCAATAATCTGAGATGTCTTCAACATGAATCAGTCATTGACCTTAAGGAAGAACCACTGGGATGTCATTCCAGGTAGACCCTATTCTACAGGGACCTCTGAACACAGAGGACACAGGGTAGCCATCTGGGTAATTGCTGTTAGAAATAGGGCAGAGGTTTGGGTCAAGTCAGAAAAAAGGTCCATGACAGGAAGCAATCTGTCGGTACTAGCCCTCAGCCTGACATACAGAGCAACAGCCAACTTCTGAGCATAAACCTGCTCCATTTCCATGGAGAGCAGAACTCTCCAGACCGACAGGCTCTCCAGCCGAGCCACTAAGAGCTTATTATATCAAGAGCAAATACTGCAGATGAAGGCAGATGTGCCTTTTGTGAAATGACTGTAATTAACTCCAAATCTTTCTCCACACTTTACTTTTGCTGGCTGGATTTGTCATCTTGCTATTAGAACAAGCTGCTACATGCCTCAGATTTTTTCCCTTTACCTTGTCATTCCGAGAAGCTTGCCTCCATCACCTGTCTGGGCACATACAGAGTCTCTGTCTGGATGGTGTCAGGAACGTTTTGCAAATTCAGTAGTAACCTTAAAAGTCCTATCTACCACCACCAGACAATTGGCTGAAAGCCTCCGGGAACCTCAGGGCATCAAAGGACAATGTCTTTAGTCACACACGTCCTCAAGTGCTGAGGGAAATGTATTGAGACATCTTTTGATTCAGAAGGAAAATAAAGAAATTGACCAACCAAGAGCCATGCCTTGGATCCATTTATTCCCATCTCTGGATAGGTGTGTAAACAGCATTCAGCCTAGGACTCATGACCCACCACCACTGATGCTTGACCCTTGGAAATCATAGGTCAGCAATAGTCATCTATTGTAGGAAGAGGGGTCCCCTATGCTGGATTCTTAACCATCAAGACAGGCCCACAAGAAGTTCCTGATAGCCTAAAGTTTGAAAACATGTTAGATCTGTGCGATCTCGCTGTATGCTCTTCAGTTCTGGCAGTCCGTGGGTTGTACCACGGGATGTGCTTTGATAAAGCCTCATCCACACACACCGATTCAGCCACTAACACTGTCTCCTCCCCTTCTGTTGCATGAACGATGCCCAGTCCAGTCAGGAGATCAACGGGGAAGGTTTTCTTGTATGTTGTGGCTACAAGTTATTTTATCCCAAGGATACAGCAGGTAGAAGGAAGCCAAATTTACACCAGATTCTATTCCTCAAATGACCAATGACCACATTTCCCAGTTAACTACGAGATAATTGCCTCCAGATCTATAAGCCTCTGCATGATGTTTAAAATCGGAGCCTGGGAGTGAACACCACTTGGTCTTTCTTCTTGGCCCGTTTCTGCCCGACCTGCCTGTGGCCTGTCCTCAAAACGCTACGTAGTATTGCTCCATTGTGCTGACGATGTTACTCTGGTCCTCCAGCAGCTCCAGCACCTGCTGCAGCACAGGCTCACTCAGGCCATGGCTGAGGCTCAGGCGAGCACAGGCCAAGATGTGCAGGAAGTGGCAGCCCTTCTCTGTATCTGCAAGACAAAGGCAGCTGTCTAAGCTTGGACACACCTGTCAGACCCTCCTCTCTCTCCTCTGTCCTTTCCCTCTATAGGGAAGCCCTTCTCCATAGCTGCTGAACCAGAACCTGCATCTTACTAAGATCTCCAGATAATTCTTATGCACACTGAAGTGGGAGATGCACTGGTCTAGATTATTAGCAAAAACAAAACAAAAAAACCCTGTTCTCAGACCTGTTATTTCACCATAGTGACATGGACCCACTGCTCAGGGACTCACTTCAACCTTCAAGGACTCCCGAATCAATAATTTAATATCAATAATCGAATATAGTTTTAGTGCTTGATAATCTTTTTTCGCCAGTGCAATTGCATGTAGAAGTGGATGCATTCATGCTGAACTCCTAGCCTCCCAGGTGGGAGACCACTTGACATGGACAGCTGAGCCAGTTTATAGCAGCCTCCATATTCTTCCCTATAGGCCTGATTGAATGGGACTGCCACGGTGAAGAAGGGATTGCTACCTTTGGGCTGTTCTCCTTCCCCTCTGCTTCCAAGAAGTCTTGTCTGTGACGGTTGTGTTCTAAAACCTTCTTACCCTCTACTCAAAACTAAGACCATTTGGTATAAAGTGATGAAAGTTCAGAGTTAGTAACCTCTTTTCTAAGTGAAAGCAATGATTTAGAGTACCGGTATGCACACTGAAGTTGTTGCCATTAGAAGATCATGAAATCACTTTAGTGGGTTGTGATTAGCCTTCTTTTTCTTACCAAATAGACTAAGAAAGACTAAAATAGAAAACCACAGAATGTACTGCATTGTAGGTAGGATAAGTCTTATTTTGTGAAACTTTATTTCTATATATGTGATTTATATCTATATCTATCGATCTATCTATAACATTTAATGTATTATAATTATATAATTTATTGGATCATGATGTAAAATACATTTGTAACTTTGAGTGAAAGTCAAACTGCATTACTGAAAACAAGCCTTTCCCAGTTTTCACTTTAAAGCCCCATGGCAGGGCCAGGCCTGGCTTCTCATGCTCCACAGTCACTGAAAGTTTTCAGATGATAAAATGTTTTAGGCTCCAGGAAGGGGCCCAAAGAGGCACCGCGGTATTGGGCAAAGCATGGCTTGGGAGTCGGTACACCTTTGTGGCTTTGGGCAAGTCAGTATTTTCAAGCTTCAGTTTTCTCATTTATGGCAAGGGAGGCTGGGGAGGAGCGGGGCACCTGTGAGGTCCTTGACAGCTCCCAGGGTCAGAGCCTATCACAGCCAGCCAGTCTTGGGCTAACAAAGACTTGCTAAATTCTGACCTCTAGTGGTTCTGTCAACTCATTATTCCTGCCAATTGGGATTACTGTTGAAAAACTTGCCACCTCTACTGTCGCCACATTTCTAGTCTGTTTCTTCGATATTCATTCAGTAAAGATTTCCTGAATACCTACTATGTGTATAGCACTGAGTAAGCAGGAACAGGTAGAGAGTACAGACGGAGAGCTGACTCTGGAGACCAACAGACCTGACTTCAAGTCCAGGCTCTATCACTGGGACAAAGAGGGTCACATCTCAGTTTCCTCATCTGTAAAATGGGAACAAAATCACCTACTTCACCGGTAGTTGTGTGGATGAAAGGAGACCCATGGTAGATGCTTCTTATGTGGGGAATTACTCTGATTCTAGACATAACCTAAGAAGATGAACATAACCTAGTTCTTGTTCTAAAGAAGCTTCAACTTGTCCTGAGAAGAGCTGATGACAGAGGGCGGAGAACTCCAACCAAACTGCACCTGCACACAGCAAAGAGGGAGCACCAGGAATTTTATCACTGCTTGTCTTTTAATCTTCGTTTTTGTAAGGCTGGGATGCTCACGCTCAGGGCTCAAGATGACTTGCAGGCATATGTGGGGCCCCTGGCAGAGATGTTGACAAAGGCCTTAAACTATTTCTTCAGAAAGGCCATTTGACTGTCAGAGTCATCTGTTCACAAAGTGGCCTTCACAAAGTTACATGGGGAGAAGGGTTGGTGCTAGTTCTTTAAATATTTAGAATTCACCAGTGAAGTCGTCAGGTCCAGGGCTTTCCTTTGTTGGGAGATTTTTAATTACCAATTGAATCTTTTTACTAGTTATAGGTCTATTCAGATTTTGTATTTCTTTGTGATTTAGTGTTGGTAGGTTTTGTGTTTATGGGAATTTGTCCATTTCATCTGGTTATCCAATTTGTTGGCATGCAGTTTACAGTATTCTCTTAAAGTTCTTTTTTTATTTCTGTAGAAACAGTACTAATGTCTTCATTTTCATTTCTGATTTTAGCAATTTGAGTCTTTTTTTTCTTAGTCCATCAAGCCAAAGGTTTGTGATTAGCATTCTTTTTCTTACCAAACAGGTTAAAATAGAAAATTACAGAATGTACTGCATTATAGGTAAGATAAGTCAATTTTGTTGATCTTTTCAAAGAACAAATTTTTGGTTTCATAGATTTTCTCTATTGTTTTTTCCTATTCTGTTTCATTTATCTTTACTCTAATCTTTATTATTTCCTTCTTTCTGCTAGTTTTGGATTTAGTTTGTTCTTCTTTCTCTAGTTCCTTAAATTGTAAAGTTAGTTTGTTGATTTGAGATCTTTCTTGTTTTTTAATGTGTTTTAGCTATAAAGTTCACCTAACCACCATTTTTACCGTGTCCCATAAGTTTTGGTATGTTATGTTTTTGTTTCCAATCATCTCTAAGTGTTTTCTAACACTAGTTCCCATTCTTTGATCTATTACTTAAGAATGTGTTGCTTATCAAGTCAACAAGAGGACATAACCTAGTAAACATCTATGCACCCAACACAGGAGCACCTAAATATATAAAACAAATATTGAATGATGTAAAGGGAGAATCAACAATAACACAATCATAGTAGAGGACCTAAACACCCCATTGATACCAATGAACAGATCTTCCAGGCAGAAAATCAACAAGGAAACAACCTTAAATAACACACTGGACCAGATGGATTTAATTACTATTTTTAGACCATTTCACCCCAAAGCAGCAGACTATACATTCTTCTCAAGTGCACATGGAACATTTTCCAAGATAGACCACATGTTAGGCCACAAAACAAGTCTCAATAAATTTAAGCAGATTGAAATCATAGCAAGTGTCTTCTCTGATCACAATGGTATGAAACTAGAAATAAATTACAAGAAAAAAACTGAAAAATACATAAACACTTGGAGGCTAAATGACATGCTACTAAATAATGAATGGGTCAACAGTGAGCTCACGGAAGAAATCAAAAGATACCTTGAGATAGATGAAAATGAAAACACAATGACCCAAAATCTATGAGACACAGCAAAGGCAGTCCTGAGAGGGAGATTTACAGCAATGCAGGCCTACCTAAAGGAACAAGAAAAATCTCAAATAAACAATCTAACTTTACACCTATGGTATTTGGAAAAAGAACAGCAAACAAAGCCCAAAGTGAGTACAAGGAAGAAAATAATAAAGATTGGAGTGGAAATAAATGAAATACAGTACAAAAGATCAAAGAAACCAAGAGTTGTTTTTTTGAAAAGATAACAAGAAAAAAAGAGAGGACCCAAATAAAATCAGAAATGAAAGAGAAGTGACAATGGACCCCACAGAAATACAAAAAAATTTTAAGAAAATACTATGAGCAATTATACACCAACAAATTGGACAATCTGGGTGAAATGGATAAACTCTTAGAAGCATATAATCTTCCAAGGCTGAATCAAGAAACAGAAAATTTGAACAGACCAATTATAATTAACGAAATCCAATCAGTTATCTGTAAGCTCCCAACAAACAAAAGTCCTGGACCAGATGACTTCACAGGTGAATTTTACCAAACATTCAAAAAAGAATGAACACCTATTCTTCTCAAACTATTCCAAAAATTCAAGGGAAGGGAAAGCTCCCAAGCTCATTTTATGAGGCCACCATTACCCTGGTTCCAAAACCAGACAAAGACAGCACACACACACAAAAAAGCTATAGGCTGATATCCCTGATGAACAGACTTAAAAATCCTCAACAAAATCTTAGAAACCAAATTCAGCAATACATTAAAATGATCATATACCACAATCAACTGGAATGCATTCCTAGTATGCAAGGTTGGTTCAATACCCACAAATCAATTAATATAATACACCACATAAACAAAATGAAAATAAAAATCATATGGTAATATCAATAGATACAGTAAAAGCATTTGACAAAATCCAGAATCCATTTATGATAAAAACTCTCAGCAAAGTGGGAATAGAGGGAACATATCTCAAAATAATAAAGGCCATATATGACAAACCCACAGCTAATATCATACTCAATGGGGAAAAGCTAAAAGCATTCTCCTTAAGATCAGGAACAAAACAAGGATGCCCACTTCCACCACTTTTATTCAACATAGTTCTGGAAGTCCTAGACACAGCAATCAGACAAAAAAAATAAAGAAAGAACATCCAAATGGGAAAGGAAGAAATAAAACTGTCATTATTTGCAAATGGCATACTATATAGAGAGAACCCAAAAGATTCCACCAAAAAACGATCAGAACTGATAAATGAATTTAATAAAGTAGGATACAAAATTAATATTTAGAAATTAGTTGCATTTTTATACACCAATAACAAACAACCAGAAAGAGAAATTAAGAAAACAACCCCATTTACAATTGCATTAAAAAAACCAAAAAAAAACCTAGGAATAAATTTAACCAAGGAAGTAAAAGACCTGTACTCAGAAAATTTTAAGACTTTGAAGAGAGAAATTAAAGAAGATACAAATAAATGGAAGCATATACCATGTTCATGGATAGGAAGAATTAATATAGTTAAAATGTCCATGTTACCTAAAGCAATCTATAGATTCAATGCAATCCCTATCAAAATACCACTGGCATTTTTTACAGAGCTAGAATAAATAATCCTAAAATTTATGTGGAACCATGAAAGACCCTGAATAGTCACAGCAATCTTGAGAAAGAACAAAGCTGGAGGTATCACACTACCTGATCAAACTATACTACAAGACCATAGTAATGAAAACAACATGGTATTGGCATAAAAACAGACACATAGATCAATAGAACAGAAGACAGCTCAGAAATAAATCCATGCCTATATGGTCTATGACAAAGGAAGCAAAAATATACATTGGGGTACAGGCAGTCTACTCAATAAATGGTGCTGGGAAAACTGGACAGATACATTCAAAAAAATGAAACTGAACCACCTTCTTACTCCACATACTAAAATAAACTCAGAATGGATTAAAGGCTTAAATGTAAGACCCAAAACCATAAAACTGGAAGGAAATACAGGCAGTAAACTCTCAGACAATATTTTTACTGATACATCTCCTTTAGCAATATTTTTACTGATACATCTCCTCGGCAAGGGAAACGAGAAAAAATACACAAATGTGACTATATCAAACTAAAAAGTTCTTGTACAGCAAAGGAAACCATCAACAACAAAAAAAAGACATCCTACTGAATGGGAGAAGATATTTGCCAATGACACATCTGATAATGGGTTAATATCCAAAATTTATAGAAAAAAAAAAACAACTCATACAACTCAACACCAACCCCCCCCCCAAAATCCAATTAACAAATGGGCAAAGTACCTGAATAGACATTTCTCCAAAGATGACATACAGATGGCCAACAGACATACGAAAAGATGCTCGTCACTAATCAGAGAAATGCAAATAAAAACCTCACACCTGTCAGAATGGCTATCATCAATAAATAAAAAAACAACAAGTGTTGTGAGGATGTGGAGAAAAGGGAGCTCTTGTGCACTGTTGGTGGGATTGCAAGTTGGTGCAGCCACTATGGAAAACAGTTTGGAGGTTCCTCAAAAAATTAAAACTACAACTACTTTATGACCCAGCAATTCCACTCCTAGGTATTTATCCAAAGAAATCCAAAACACTAATTCAGAAAGATATATAAACTCCTATATCCACTGCAGCGCTATTTACAATAGCCAAGATATGAAAACAACCGAAATGCCCATCAATAGATAATTGGATAAATTGTGGTACATATATACAATGGAATAGTACTCTGCCATAAAAAAGAATAAAAGCTTATCATTTACAACAACATGAATGGACCTAGAGGATATTATGCTAAGTGAAATAAGTCAGACTGAGAAAAGAATCTCACTTATATGTAGAATCTAAAGAACAGGTAAAACAGAAATAGACTCATAGACACAGAGAAATAATGGTTACAAGATGGGGGCTGAGGGTGGGTGGGGATGGTTGAGAAAGATAAAAGTATTAGGCAATACACATTGGTAGTCACAAAATAGTCTTGGGGATGTGAAATACAGTATGGGGAATATAGTCAATAATGTAAAACTGTGTATGTTGTCAGTTGGGTACTAGTTATTGGGGGGAATCACTTCTTAAATTATATAAATGCCTAACTGCTGTGCTATACTCCTGAAACTAATATAATATTGAACGTCAACTATAATTTAAAAAATACAGTCATGGGGGGATATATATATATATATATATATATATATATATGTATATATAATATAGCATAGGGAATATAGTCAATAATATTGTAATAACTATGTATAGTGTCAGATGGGTAATGGACTTATTGGGGTTATCACTTTGTGAAGTATATAAATGTCTAATTGCTATGTTGTTTTGTATACCTGAAACTAAAAAAAAAAAAAAAAGTTGTTTAATTTCCCCAGATTTGTTAGTTTTCCAATGTTACTTCTCTTATTGACTTCTAACTTCATCCCATTGTGGTCAGAAAAGACACTTTGTATAATATCTACCTTTTCAAATCTATTGAGACTTTGGTCTAACATATGGCCTATCCTGGAAAATGTCCCATGTACACTTGAGAAGAATGTGTATTTTGTGGCTGTTGGGTAGTGTTTTGTATATGTTTTGTTAGATCTAGCTGATTTACTGTGTTCACTTCTCAATTTCCTTCCTTATTTGCTGTCTGATTGTTCTACCAATTATAGAGAATGGGGTATCAAAATCTCCAACTATTATTGTAGAACTGTCTATTTCTCCCTTCAAGTCTGTCAGTTTTTTCTTCATAGATTTTGATGGTCTGTTATTAGGTACATAAAGTTTATAACTGCTGTATCTTCTTGGTGTATTGAACCTCTCATTAATGAACAATATTCTTGTCTCCTATGACATTTTTTTATTTAAAGTCTATATTGTCTGATATTAGTATAGCCAAACCGCTCTCTTTTGGTACACTATTTGCGTGGGGATATCTTTTCCATTCTTTCACTTTCAACCTATTTGTGTCTTTGGATCTAAAGTGAGTCTCTTGTAGACAACATATAGTTGGATCATATGTTTTTTTAGTCCCTTCTGCCAGTTTCTGTCTTTTGAGTGGGGAGTTGAATCTGTTTATATTTAAAGTAACTAATGATAAGAAGAAACTTACTTCTGTTATTTTCTACTTGTTTTCTGTATATCTTATAGCTTTTTGTCCTTCATTTCCTGCATTATCGTCTTCTTTTGTATTTAGTTGATGTTTTGTAATGAAACATTTAAATTCCTTCCTCATTTCCTTTTGTATATATTTTCTAGCTATTTTCTTTTTGGTTACCATGGGGTTACTATTAACATCTTGAAGTTGTAACACTCAAATTTGAATTTATACCAGTTTAACTTCAATAACATACAAAAACTCTACTCCTTTACAGCAGCTCTGTTCCATCCCTTTCCAGTTGATGATGTCACAAACTTACATGTTTATATACTGTGTGCCCAAGAACATAAACTAATAATTCTTTCAAATGCATTAATCTTTTAAATTATGTAGAAAACAAAAAGTGGAATTACAAACCAAAGTTACAATAATATAAACTTTTAGACTAATACTTGCTGGGTTTTTTTTTAAATGTATTAATCTCTAAAATGATGCAGAAAACAATAATGGAGTTACAAGGTATTGTTACAATAATACTAGTTTTTATAATTGTCCAAGTATTTACCTTTACTGAGATCTTTATTTCTTCATATGGCTTTCAGTTACTGTCCAGTGTCTTCTCATTTCACCCTGCCAGACTTCCTTGAGTATTTCTTGCAGGGCAGATCTAGTGGTAACAAACTCCTTCAGATTTTGTTTATTGTGAAATGTCTTGATTTCTCCCTCACTTTTGAAGGGCAGCTTTGCTGTATATAGGATCTAGGATCTTGGCTTACAGTTTATTTGTTAGCACTTTGACTATATCAGCCCATTGCCTCTGGCCTCTAAAGCTTTTGATGAGAAATCTGGTACTAACCTTATTGATGATCCTTTTTTTTTTTTTTAGCTGAGCCATCCTGCTGCCTATTGGCAGCTCAGCTCAGGCCAGGCATTGAACTGCTGTTGCATTAATGATCCATTTTGTATGTGACAATTTGTTTCTCTCTTGCTGCTTGCTGCTTTCAAGATTCTGTTTTTCAAAAGTTTGATTATATATAATGTGTCTTGGTGTGGTCTCTTTGAGTTCATCTTACTTGGAGTTCATTGAACTTTTGGGTATTTATATTTATGTCTTTCATCAAATTAGGGAAGTTTTCATCCATTATTTTTTCAAATATTCTCTCTTCACTTTCTGGGGCTCCCACAATGCCAATGTTAGTCCACTTAATGGTGTCCCATTGGTCCCTTAAGCTCTGTTTTTTTTTTTCTCTTCAACTGCAAGTTTGCTAATTCCTTCTTCTGCCTGTCCAAATCTGCCTTTGAATCACTTCTACTAAATTCTTCATTTCAGTTATTGTACTTTTCAGCTCCAGAATTTTAATTTTTGGGTTCTTTTTATTTCTTTGATATTTTCATGTTTCTCATCCATCCTTTTCTTAACTTTCTCAACACCTTCCTTTAGTTGAACATTTTTAAGACAGTTGTTTTAGTCTTTGTCTAGTATACATGCCATTAGGTCTTTTTCAGGGACAGTTTCTGTTGATATATATTTTTCCCTTTGAATGGGCCATACTTTCTAGTTTCTTTGTATATATTGTGATTTTCAGTTGGAAACTGGACATTTGAGTCTAATAATGTGGTAATTCTGGATATCATATTTTTCCCCTTCCCAAGGGTTTGCTGTATATTCTGTTATAGGTTTTTTGTTTGTTTGTTTCTTTTTGAAATTGTTGTAGGCTATCTCTGTGCTAAGGATGTAAACTTAAGGTCTTCTCAGGTCGTCTTCTGAGCCTGCACCTTTCTCTGGGCATGTGTCATCACTTACTGATTTCTCCCCTACATGCAGTTGCTTTTGAATATACTAGTCTTTCTTTTCTGTCTCCCAAAAGGGGGTAAAAAAACAAAAATAAAAGGGGCATAAAAAGGGCACTAGTACTTTAAAATCCCTTTGAAGTGACTCCAGTGTTGGGAGAGAGACTTGCAACAGCAGGGTGAGATGTAACAAAAATGACTACCCACCTCTTTGTCTGCACCTCTGTAATCAGAAGTAGCAATCAGAAATCAGAGCACAGATCCCTGATATTTGGAGTACAGGGTCAATTTTTCCCACTCTAGCTCCTGTAAGCTCTGTACAAGCTGCTCCAGTAACAAGTACACAGCTGCCCACCACACGCTGGGGAGGGGGATGGATAGCTGTTCCTATCAGCTGAAAATTGACTCAAAGTAACCCCAATTTACTGTCCAAGCTTTTCCCTGGAAATTGCAAACCTCCAGTAGACTTCAGAATTCCAAAATAGTTATATCACACAGATGCAATTGTTGCCTAAGTGGAAAGACAGATTCCTAGTGTTTCTTAATCTGCCATCTTCCTAACAGTTTTATAAAACACCCATTTGTTTAATCCTCATAACAATTTATCATGTAGGTAATATTATTATCCTCATTTTGCATATAAAGAAGCTGAGGCACAGACTTACTCAAGGTCACACAGCTGCCAAGTGGCAGAGGTGGGATTCAAACCCACGCAAGGTGGCTCCAGGGCCCAGCTCTTTACAACTATGTCATGCTACTCATTTTTAGATAAGCCTGCTATTAGTGCTTTAGGGACCTAAAGAGGCCACATATTTATAGTCCTTTTATTGTTGTAGGTTTAACCTTTGCTGAAATACTCATAAATGACTAAAGATTTTAAGTTCTCCCATCAATCATCCTGGCAAGGAAAAACTCCATTGCTATATTTTGTATGCAAGGTTAAAAACAAACTAACGGTCCAGTAGAAATGGTTACATAAGTGGTTGAATACCTATTAATATATATAATAGAATACTGTGCAACCATTAAAAAGACTGAGACACTTTTATATGTACTATTACTGAATGACCTCTAGAAGCCAATGTTAGATTTAAAATACAAGGCATGGGACACTGAGTATTGTATGCTAACCTTTACATGTGCTTTTTAAAAAGGATAAATACCACAAATATGTTTTTAAGTACATATAACATCTCTAGAAGTATATGTAGAAAACTAGTAATAACCACTGCCTTTGGAAAGCGGGACACAGAGTTTGGGGTTCAGTGCTGGGAGGGGGTCTGACTTTCCTGCATGTACTTCTGCACTGTTTGACTTTTTATCACATACATAATTATTCAAAATAATTCTTTTTTTAATGTCATAGCTATTTCCTGTGAAAAGGAGTTGTCGCGGTAGACTCTCAGACAGACTGTATAAGGTCTTTTTATTGGCATTCTCAGTTATTTAAGCTCCAGGACTCAGCTTCTGGGAGTTCACTAGTTCTAAGGAATTGGTTTATGGCTTTTAGAGGCTCCCCTTTACAGACTGAGTGACAGAGACTATCTACCTTGACACACACACTCCCCAAGCAGAAGCTGGCCTGTGGATGAGAAGTGGATTTAAAACTGCCATTTTATAGGCCCTCAGGCCACTGAGTCTATTTGGTTCTCCTAAGAAATGAAGTGTAAATTCCTTTTATTTGCTTCACTAGGCCCTCAGATTATTTCAATCCACCCTATTCCTAATGCAGATCAAAATAAGCACCTGGCGAGGTGGTGTGGGATGAAGATAAGTGCAGGAATGTTACAGGGGGAGCAGCCTCTCATCCCTTCTTAGTTGAAACATTCCACATTTCACTGCTCTGAAAACCTCGTTAAATTATGGATAGACAGGGTTTTCCTCCCAACTACAGGATACTTGTTCTTATTGTTGTGAATGAAGTGAATAACAGCCAGACAAGCTGCATTAAAATAATAGGTTGCTTTCAGTTTAAGATCTGGGATCTGACCTCATCGGTTCTTACTGGCTACATAGGGCTGCAACCATAAACACCAGGGCTGGAGACCAGGTCCAGCTCTTCCGGTGACTTCGCCTGGAATAGGTCCAGACCTCGGGCATATATGGGCTGAAAGAACTGGAGGTGGGTGGAGAAAAAGAAAGCAGGATGAGGAGACTTGTGGTCATTAAGAAGTCTTTCCACTTTTCTTATAGTGCCACTTGTTGCCATATGCCAACATTTGTTATTAGCATGTTTGCAAATGGTAGACATTGAAAAGTCACCTTTCAGACTCATCAGTTAACACAAGACTTAAAGATAGGACTAATGCTCTCTTCTCTTGCTGACTAGTATGACAATGGTAATGTCTGTTTTCAGACTATCTACAGCTTGAGTTTCTAAATTTCTAACCACTAGGGGCTGACCTAACTCCACTAAAACCAACTATTTTCTAAACCATATCTTTTGCAAATGATCAGGTTCCAAGATAACTTAATTACACAGTTCATAAACTGTAGTGTCTAGAACCATTCCTCCCAACCCTGAAGGGCTTGATGTCAAAAGAGAGGAAAATTTCAGGTTTGGGTTCAAAGATAAGGGGCAAGAGTAGAACAAGAAATAACACAAATCAGAGGCCATGAGAACCAGGACATCAAAAATTCCTAGCCCAGTGGCTTCCCTCATTGTATCCGAATCACCTGAGGAGCTCACCTGTTATGCCCTTACCCTATGCTCTCAGGAATCAGAATCCCCAGGGGTGGGACCTGAGCACCTTATGTTCAAAAAAGCTCCGAGGTTTAATCTTATGTGTAGCGAAGGTTAGAACAACTGTGCGAGCCTAACGCTCACTTCAGAGAGGAGGAACCTGAGGCTTCGAGAGGGCAGATGTCTTGATCAGCCACATTTCCAAGTCGCTCCTGGGGAAATCCCCCGTCTCCTGACTCTCTCCAGTGCTCTCTGGGAGGGAACATCCCCTTCCAGTGCATTAGGACGTGCGCAATACTCCACTTACGGTTTGGTTTCTGGCTGTCTTCTTGAATGATACGATGGATCTTTCTATGCAGTTCTTTGTCTTCTTTGGTTACCTAAATAGGAAAACCAGTTTGAGAGAGTCGTCTCAAGGTTGTGTCATCCAGACTCCCAAATTAGTATTTAGCAAAGTTTCTAAAGATTTCATAACAACCATCATCCCTATGCCAACAGTGCTTTTCAATACTTGGCCTAATGTCAAACGAGTTCTGTCCCTCAGCAGCTCTCAGCTCCGCAGCTGACCCAGAGCCACACTCCCTTGGGAGGTGGTTCACTGGGGCCATGGTGTAAAGAGAAATTGGAATACGTTTAAGGAGCAACTTTCTTCTTAAATATTCATAATACATTCATAAAATTTCTCATTTGTCATATTTTTGAGGGAGGCACAAGTCATCAAAGTCTCTGATCTCAACCCCAGCACTCTTTCCTCTGTGATCTGACAACTGCCTTGTGTTTCATTAGCTTTATTCTTTCTCTTAACCACAAGGACAAACAAAATAAATAAGACCGTAAGGAAAAGCTGGCAAAAAAAAAATCTAGCCTTTTTATCCATTGAAAAACCCTATCTTCAAAGGCAAACCTAACCTGGATCCTTTCTCACCCAGCAACTAAATGGGTCTCCCTCTATGTTCAATAGTAAATCTTATATTTTAGAAAGAAAGGAAGGAAGGAAGGAAAGAGAGAGAAAAGGAAAGAAAAGAAAGGAAAGGAAATAGGGGAAGAAAGAAGGGGAAAAAAAGAAACATGCAAACAAACACTTAACATGAGGAGTGCTTGTTTGATGGGACTCACAGAATCACCAGGTTTAAGAATGGGGATACTGATAATGCCTGCCTTCTCACAAGGTTATTGCAAAGATTAAATAAGGAAATGTGGTGTGAGCTGCTGAAAGTTGGCAAGAGCTATACAAATAGAAGTACCTACATTACTGTGATAACTATTTCCCTGAGGCCAGGCGCTCAGGAAAACAGAAACCTACAAGGCCAGTCACTGAGGTGAAAGGGGAACAGTGAAGTCAGGGAAAGGGGGTAGTTCTGCTGAGGAAAAGAGAGCTACTATTGCTTGATCACCCCATTCCAGCTTATACTGATTCACAGGAGGAAGTGCCCCAGCCCTGTTACTCCTCAGCCCTGGACTGCTGCCCATGGTTCTGCTGCTCCCAAGGAAGAGCTGCTTTCTACAGACCCAGGAGGCTGACCCCAGAGCCTCCTAGGGGGGATTTGACTGGAAGTGGATGGGTAGGTGGAAGTGGGGGCGGGTGAGTTTCTCCAAGCCCACAAGAGGCAATCAACTGCCACCAGGCCTCCCCACCCTGGGAGGGGGTAGACTGCACTCACCATTATACAGATTGGCATACCCTTTTGAAAAGGTATTCAATTTATGTTAAAATATCTCTTAATTTTAAAAAATGCTCTAAAATGAGGAATCAATGGAGTGAGTCAACATCAAGAAAATGTCCTATATTAAGGAAAGCTCCCCCTCAGGAATCCTGCCTGTAAATAATGAGACTTCTGGGGGCCGGCCGAGTGGCGCGATGGTTAAGAACTCGCTTGGGATGCCAGAGGTCCCCGGTTCGGATCCCACATATGAGGGCCAGTGACACTGCCCTCTACAGCTAAGATGCTGAATAACAGCTCAACCTGGAGCTGGGCTGCCTGTGAGTCGCTGGCAACGGCGTAGGCTGCAGTCCCTGTGGCAGTGGGTTGCCATGGGCTACCGTATGTAGCCAGCAGCCAGCGTGAGCGGCCAGCAGCCGCAGTGAGCGGCCGTCCAGAAGCCGGCGACTGATCTGCCTCGCCCGGGAAGAGCACAATGATGGTGCCAACTTGGGCCAGTGAAGCAACGTCCTCCACAACTAGACTGAAGAACAAAAGGACAGCAACTTGTCTGTTCCCTTCCCCCAATTCCCCAGCACTGTTCCCATCCCCCCAATTACCCAATAAAAATCTTTAAAAAAAAAAAATGAGACTTCTGGGATTCCTCAGAGTTTTGATCTGTGTTGAGGGGAGTCACTCACAGCTGAAGCCAGGTCTCTGCTACTGATATCAATGGTCAGGAGGAGGCCCAATTTCAGCCTGGCTCCTCCAGTATTCTAGGTAGGCAGTGAGGGGCGAACTTTTTTTTTTTTTTTTTTTTTGCTGAGCCATCCTGCCACCTGTTGGCAGCTCAGTGGCAGCTCAGCAGCTCATCTGGGACCGAGAATTGAACCACTGTTGCTCAGAGCTCAAACTCTTTAGTGAGCTCTTAACCAACTGAGTCACTCGGCCGGCCCGAGGGGCGAGCTTTTTTAACTCTGCAAGTACAAGACAACCAAGCACTTGTACCCTGTTGAGAATGTCAATGGGTACAGCATTTGGGTAGTCAATCAGACTGTTGATCAAAAGCTTAGAGGTACATGCCCTTTGCTCCAGCAATTCCTCTTTTCAGGATTAAGCTTACGGAAATACTTACATTAGTTCACAAAATAGTTGTGTAAAAATAGCCATAGCAAAACTATTTTGTGAGAGCAAAAGCTGGAAACACCATAAATGTCCATCCAAGATAAGGGGTTAAAATATTTATGGCAAGTTCCCATAACATGGAATACCATGCAGATGTCAAAAAGAATGAGGTGATTTATAAATACTCACATGGAAAGATGCAGTAAGTTGTTATTTTGGTGTCAAAAAAAGTTGCTGACATTATTTAGAGCAGTGGTTCTCAACTGTTCCAGGGGACACTTGGCAATGTCTAGGGACATTTTCGGTTGCCACAGTGGGGTGCTACTACTGGCATCTAGTGAGTGAAGGACAGAGATGCTGCTCAACATCCTACAATGCAAATGACAGACCCCCACAATAAGGAATCATCCGGCCCAAATAGTGCCGAGGTTGAGAAATCCTAATTTAGAGAATGATTATATTTTTCTTTTTTGTAGAACAAAAAGAAGCCAACGGAGCATATATTTATATGTGTGCATTTGTAAATGCACAGATAAATGTCTAGAAGGATATACTGTTAAAAGTGGCACCTTGGAGGATAAGGGCCAACTTTCACTCCTCACTTTACGTACCTCCTGAATGACTGATTTTTAAAAACAGTAAATAGGTATTCTTAAGTTATAAACATATTTGTAATTGGAGCTAAGAAGGGAAACAATTAAGTTGCAAGCCTCTTACGTAGAATAGTTTATCAAAACCATCATCTTTCTGGTAAACGAGTCCTCTGTCCTGCAGCAGCTTGATAGCATCCTTAAATATACCACGAATATCCTTGGAGGTGGTATCGTTCTGAACATCTGCCTGTGGGAAAAAGAAAAAGGCAGGGGAAAAAAGGAAGGAAGAAATAAGCCCCATCTTACAGCACCTGAGAGCAACTCTCTAGACTAACTGGTTTATGAATTCACCCAACAGGCTTTTATGTGCTGAGTCAAAAAGATCCAGGTGTGCACCAGCCTAAGCAGGGTGCTATTTAGGGAGCATTGGGAAGTTTGCTCTGGCAGGATCATGCTTTATAACTGTTCCACACCTTCGTTATGCTTTTTTTTTGTTTAATTTAATTCAACGTTATGAAATAGAAAACTCAAAGAAGACAATTTTTATTTTTTTATACAGAACTAAAACATAGTATACATATTAGTGAATTTTTTTTCATTAAAGTTGTAGCTATATACAATCTCTTCCTAAGGACTTCAAAGAATTTTACACACATTGAAATAAGTTGGGGATCCCAGCAAGTAGAAAAGTATTAAACAGTCTCATTTTAAACGAAGAACAACGGCGGCAAACAGCTGTGCAGAAAGACCTATCAAAGGTGGGTCTGTGGGCTGAAGGTGGACAGGGGTCCTAGAGTAAGGCAAGACCACCATGTGGAAGGAACCACTGCTGCTGTCTCCTCAATTTCAATATTCTTCCCTTCTCTAAGAATCAGGTCCACCTAACAAAGGTCACCAGGTCATACTACTTCTTATTCTCAAGAGAGCTAAGTTTTCAGCTATGTCCCACCATGGTTAACTAGACTGTGTGCTTCTTGAGTTGGGGACTTTGTATTTCACCTTGGCCACCTCTTCTCTGGCACACAGTAGGTAACCAATAAAACATTTATATAATGAATGGAAGTAAATACCCAACTACAGAGCTTTTCAGTTCATTCCTAAAACAAACTGGTGAACAACAATTGTCCTTCAAAGTACAGGTGCATTTTTAATGTGCCAGAAATTTGTCAAGGTATTAGAAAGATCAGAGCACCAAAGAACTATGGTAAAGCTTCCAACAAGGTGTTTGAAGGCAAAGTCCTACCTCCAGTGAAAGGTATTTATGGAGGCTGTCTGGGGTAGCACCCAGAGATGCTGAAAAACAGTGGGCTTGAGATCTGTTGATGACATTTCCTTCAAGTAGCAGGGACAGGAAGGAAACCCTCAAATGGCCCCAAGGGTTGCCAATTTCATCCCTAAAGAAACTTTCTCTTTCCAAAAGACACCTCCCAAACAGGCACTGTTTCAATCTAATAGATCCTGGAAATATTTCACAAACGAGTTGTCCTGAGCTGAAGAGGAGAGTCTGAGACTCTTCAGGGTCTAAGTTTTTCCTTAACAGAACAAGGTAGAGAACTCGATTATTAGAACATTAGGGCCTAAAAGCTGACAAATATTCCAGGGTATGACAGCACCCATTTTCTGAAGGGAGAATAAGGCTGAGAAATATTTGATGATACTTATGGGAAGAAAAGCTATATGGGTGTGTTTGGAATAAACACCTCATCTAGCAATCCTCAGACACACATCTTTTTATTTGTGGGGGGATGGGGTAGGAGGTGGGCTTCAAACAAAGCTGTTTTTAATTTCGTATGTGAGTGTTTTTACTTAGGGGAAACACAACCAAATATAGCCCCCCCTCCCCAAAAAATCCCTTTATAACTACCTAATCTTCATAGATTTGTCTTCTTTAGTCAATTTAATATAAGGACCCTAAGGGTCGAGTTCCCCACACCATATATGAAGTCCTATTCCTCCTCCTAGATTTCAGTAAGATGAAGCAGCAGGAAGACAGAGTGCTAGGCCTGTGAGATTAAATGCACAGCATCAGCTGTGAACAAAGAGGACCCAACAGAAAAGGCTCTCTGTAAATGTAAACAATATGTGAAGCTTCCTTTCCAAAAACATTTGCCCCAGCTGGCCTCGGGATATATCTCCCTGATGATTATAAAGACACAGTCTCAAGGGTAAAGCCTCCAATCATCTCTTCTAGCCAGTAGCTTTTCCTGGCGTGGGATTTGTGTCTTTCTTGTCTTTTTCTAAAGAGCAATGACAGACTCATCTGATTCAGGAAACCGAAACTCCTCAAAGGAAAAAACTGACTGGCTGAACGTGCTGAGCTTTCGCAGGCCTCTCCTCATCCCAGGTCAGGAACTGGGTGGATCTCTGAAATATATATAGTCTTCATTCCCAAACAAACTCAACATTTATACAGCTGTCAAAGAAACAATGGTTTCGCAAGGCCTGCTTATCAGGTTTCTGGATTTGCTAAGAAGGGCCACTGTGGAAAAAAAAAAGGAGAAAAAAAGAAAGAGGAAAACGTTCAAACCAGCTCTTCCCCTGCCTCTCAACTATAACGCTATCACAATAATTTTTTTTGAGAAGCTTTCATCTGTGTGACAATACAAAGTGCCAAAGGATCTAGGGTTTCAACACCATTGTAAAGCATCCTTAGCCTCCCAGGCTCTATTAAATAGAACTCACTTGAATGACACTGACCCCACCCCCACCCCCCAAGCAGAGCCATGTGAGGGAACAATTCATAATTGATGGAAAAATAGTTTCCAAAGACAAAACAAATACAGTGCCATATTCATTTCTTTTTAAACATGCAGCACTGGGCAGTCCTAAGTTTCTGCTCTAAGCACTTTCAAAATGATACCATGCCAAAGGTTCTCCACAAGTCGTTTTGAATGGAGGAGCCCTTTAGTCCTCAGAGACCTCAAGTCTCTTAATTATAGTCACTGCAGAAGAGCTGTTCACAGGAAGAATGTGGTCTTCACTAAGCTTCCAAGTTTCCTTCCAAACATGCCCATAGAGCGGTCGGAAGTCCTAGGAGGCCACCTTGGCATTGAGCCTCCTCTAAATGATTAAATGGGAAGGTCAACCTTGCTGTCAGCGGACAGCTGGGGAGCTGCAACTGTTTAGAAGCAACAGTGGCACAGGACAAAGCAGCCAGTCATGACCCTCTCCACCTTGGTGTTTCCTGAAACAATATCCCTCATCGCTGTGTATGAAATCATGGGTCACTGGACACACAGCCTGGTGCCAGGAAGAGATAATTAGGTTCATGAATGAAACTGAGAAGTGGGGGTCGGGCCTAGGAAGTTGGATGGGGATCTGGTATCTGTTCCACCAGAATCGCAAAGAATAATTTATGTTCCTAACAAGGGGATTCAGAGCAGCCCTGCGGGTAACAGCAAAAGATTAGAAAACATCTAAACAGTCAGGGAAGGGAGGCTTGTTATCTAAATTATGGTACACATAACAAAAGATTAGTGGCAAATCTATCTGTACGGCTAGGAAAAGATATGGTAAATATCAATGAAAAGCTAGGTACCATTTGTGCAAAAAAAAGGGGGATACAACTACTTCTAGTTTATATATATGCACAGGCTATCTCCAAGAGGATATTCATGAGACTAGTCATGGCGCTTGTCTCTGGGGGAAAGGGGAGGAAAGACGAGGGGAAGGAAAATTACTTTTAACTAGATACTTTCAGGAGCTATTTGAAGTTTTAGAAACCATTCATTCTTCAATTCACAAATAATTATTTGTTCATTATAAAACCAACTTTATGACAGATGTATTCTAGGCACTGGTTCTAGAGAACAGAGAAGAAGACAGAGAAGACCTGTGCTCTTAGAGAACTTAAATTCTGTTGGAGGAACAGGCAGGCAAACAAGTAAATACCAGCGAGATCACGATATAAAAACAGGATGATAACATAGTGAGGAAGTAGGTGGCTATCAGGGTAGATGGTCAAGGAGGGCAAGGAGGTGACATTTAAGCAGAGGTTATTCCCTGGTGGAACAAATGAAATAAATGAACACAAGTCATATTACAACAATAAAAATCCAAGAACTGCAATGAAAAGGGAAAGCCTAACACCAAAGTCTCAAATAATTCTTAATTCCAAGCAAATATATAAACACCAAACAACTTAAGTTAACTAGGGTTGAAAAAATGGGGACGCTCTTTCCAGGAAGAATAAAAATGACTTAAGTGTTCCTTGCAATTTTTACTTCTAAACCAGACTGAATACAACTTGGTCTTTATTCAAACTCCTAAAACGTGATAGGTTAACCTTATTGTGAAAAAGAGACAGCAAGTCATTAAAAACATTGGTTCAAGTTCAAGAATCATCTTGCTGATCAATAAATAATCTTGGAAGGATAATTACCTCTTCTCATCTATTCCTTCTTCATTTGGCTCATACTGAGATCAAATACTCATCTCCGTGAGTAGTAGGAACTAAGTACTATGAATCTTAGACTATTATTATTTTTTCTACCTGAAGATTAAGTAAGCTTAATGAGACTAAGTAAGGAGGGGAAAAGGGCAGGTCCATTCTCATTTCAAATTCTTAGTGGTTAGTGATCTTTACAGAATAGACATGTCATGTGATAGAAACAACCTCTATTCCCTGTGATTCTTAATGCCACAGTCACATTCACTCACACCCTTTGGCTGCAGATTTGGGACTTGAATGCTCCCGTGGACATGCTGCACTTACTTGCTCAGAGCAGGCGCTGTGAATCACGGGCTGATTGGCAAAGGACAGCAGAGACTCCACCATTTCCAACTCCTGCTGATAAAAGGTTTGCACTCTGTTCTTCACAAGGAATTCTTTGACTTTTTCACTCAACGAACACGTGAGACTGGCAAGGTCCAGGGTGCTTGGATTGCTGCTGGGGAAAGTTTTAAAAAGGCACTGCAGAAAACTAACAGCTCTGTTCCTTTTGGGTGTGCATAAAACAGAACCTTAGCCAGGAAACACAACACTATATTAATGCTTGTTTTTGACATAAAGGGCAATTCACACTGTGACTATTATGCTGTTGTTTAAAAGAATGAGAGAAACTCAGATATTCATGATAGATTAAGAAAAAAAGTCAAGTTACAGAATAGTATGTATGGTATGGTCCCACTTTTGTAAAAAAGCAAATGACAACCCCCAAAATATATGGATGGATATTCGTGCTTGTGTATGCACAGAAGAAAAACGTTTAAAAGGATACACATCAACCATGGACAGTGGTAACCTCTGGGGCATGGTTCTGAGACGGGAAACAGGACAACGGAGAACTTTTACTTTTTACTTTATACAGGTCTATAGTTTGGGGTGTTTTTTAATATAATTTTTGAAAACATAATATATTCACATATTTTTAAAAAATTAAAGGGTACATAGTAAAAAGTCTCCTTTCTATCCTCCTCCTAGTTCCCACACCCTTGGCAAGGACTATTATTCTGTCTTCTCCCAGAGTCCTTTGATGCATATACTAGCAAATGCACATATCTTTTTTCTCCTTCTGCCCCCCACCCCCCGCCCCCCGACACACACACACAAAAGAGTAAAACCATTCCTGGTGATGACGACTGGTATCGTGTTTTGTAGTTTTTATTATAACGTGTCATGCTGAGGTATTTTGATTATGATGCACCTTGGTGCAGTTTTCTTCAGGTTTCTTGCTTTAGGGCTCATTTGAGCTTCTTGGATATGTGATTTTAGTTTTCATCAAATTTGGGAACATCCCAGTCATCATTCTTCAAATACACAGTAATACCTTGGTTTGAGAGCATAATTTGTTCCAGAAACCAACTACTCACATTGCAAGACATGGCTCATTTACATTAAAATGTATTAGAAACGTTCGCTCGTCTTGCGGAACACTCACAAACCACGTTACTCGCAATCCAAAGATTTACTGTAGTTTTTCTCTGCTCCCTCCATTCTTTCAGGGACTCCAGTTTGTTATATTTTCCTCACAACCACCTTAGAACATCTCTACTATTATCGTCTTCACCTTACGGATCAGGATGAGGACAGAGGCATACACAGGGTGAGCAGATTTGCCCAGCGCCTCAAAGCGTGTAAGGTGACAGTTCCGGGATTTGAACCCCGGGCCACTCCAGCATCTGAGCTAGCCCCTGCTTGACCTTACTGCTGTGGTCACATCTTCTGCAGTGACAGGCCATAACTTACCTTCGTGCCTCTTCTTTCTCTAGGGCTGGGCTGTGGAAAGGCTGGTCATAAACTTTCCTGTAGATGTTGGGCAGCTCAAGCATCCTTGCAATTTGAATGTTGCACACTGGATCGTCCACTTTATCTGAGAAGCCACATGACAAAATATACCACAGAAATTATACTGACATCAGTTCTTTCCCATGTCCAAATTGCTACTAGGATGACAAGTAAATGAGGCACTTGGAAGTCTCCTTCCTTGTGGGTGACCAGGGATCATACAGTCTGGATGCACTAAATAGCTCACAGTCATCCCGCAAGAGGGAATGCAATGCCCTAAGTGTCACAGGCTTGGCCAGGAGTAGACTGGGACTAGGGAGAGCACATTAGCTTATTCACTCATCTGTTAGAATGGTGGACAACAGGGGCTGTCCTCCAGGTTGCCAAGCAAAAACCAGCCAGAGCGGTGCAAAAGGCATCACTCTGATGATACAGGACTGTCACATATCTGATTAGCTGTTTTCCTTCAAAGTTAATGAATTCAATGGCGTTTAAGAAATCTTCATCATTTTGAAGAATATGAGCACTCTGCCCTAAATGGATTCATACTTTAGAACTTCAGAGTACTTTAGAAATTCTACTATATGGTCTATATAAAATTTCCAGCTATATATAATAAATCATTTGTTTTCTTTCCCAATTTATTTGTGGTTAACCTTTCTTCCAAACAAATTTAAGAAATGCTGCTTTTGTAAAGAAAGCATGCTATGAAATATAATTTCCTCCAATAAATAATTAATCTTTTGGAGCCGGCCAAGTGGCGCATTGGTTAAGAGCTGGCTTGGGACGCCAGAGGGCCCCGATTCGGCTCCCACATATGAGGGCCAGTGACACTGCCCTCTACAGCTAAGATGCTGAACAACAGCTCAACCTGGAGCTGGGCTGCCGTGAGTCCGGCACAATGGTGGCGTAGGCTGCAGCCCCTGCTGCAGTGGGTTGCCATGGGCTACCATGTGTAGCCAGCAGCCAGCATGAGCGGCCAACAGCCACAGTGAGCGGTCCAGAAGCCAGCGACTGATCTGCCTCACCCGGGAAGAGCGCAATGATGGTGCCAACTTGGGCCAGTGAAGCAACGTCCTCCACAACTAGACTGAAGAACAAAAAAAGGACAGCAACTTGTCTGTTCCCCTTCCCCCAGTTCCCCAGCGATGTTCCCATCCCCCAATTCCCCAATAAAAATCTTAAAAAAAAAAAAAAGAATTAATCTTTTTATTTGAACTTTTTAGAAGTTTGACTTTTAGCTAAACAAGTTTACTGGACACACACCCAGAATAACAACCAATTTGGCAGAAGTATCTTATGCTTACAATAAACAGAGGCATGAATTTCTCGCTCTCCTCTGTACGTGCGGATATAACCTCTGATCCGGATAATGTCCCCAATTTCTATCTTTGTTCTCTGCTTAGTGGTCTCTTGCAGCTTCTTAAACAGTGAGGTTAAGCTCAGCTCTCTTGCACTTGGAGCAGCTGTAGTTGCTAGGGCCAGAAGGAAAGAGAATGCACAATACAATCATTCCACCACATTTGTGAGACAGTTTTGAGGTAACACCAACACCAGACATTTATTTATTCTACTTCTGATTAGTTGCTCTACTACAGGGAATCTGCATAAACTTTTGAAATCCTCTACTGCATAAAAAGCGTAAGCTGTAATTATTGAAAAGTAGGGTGAAGGTAACAGTCTAGGAGGAGACTTGACAGCCCAAGTGGGCGAGCTCTATGTGGCTCCAGCGCTTTCCTACCCCTGCATCACCAGTGCAAAGGGCTCTATGTGGTCCTGAGTTGAATTCTGCATGAGTTCAGCTGGGTTTGGTCGCAGTAGCTCTCAACAACCCTTTAAAGTGTCCTTGCAGGGAAAGAGAGGTCTGGCATAATGGGAAAAGGAGCCCAAGAGTCTCCATCTGTGGTTCTGTTTATGGGGGAGGCAAACTCGCCTGAGGCTGATTTCCCACCTAGGTGCTCAACACCCTAATCTTTTACTTCTCAACTTTGTTGGGTAACTAGGCTAATATCCACCCCCCCCACACACACATACTTAAAATTATAAATTTAAACAACAGAGTCCACTTACACACAGAGTTGTGCACAATCTAAGTTAACACGATCACGAGCTTAACACAATGTCAGATCCACAGGAAAAATTCAATAAATGTTAGCTATTTGTGAAAGGGAATAAGTAAGCCCTCTAGACAAAATTATTTTTTCTTTCATTGGGGATTACTGGATAGCAAAGTACAAACAGGTTCAGAGCTCATTACATATCGTCAGAATATCTGCCAGAAATAAAAACAATTGAACTATTCTCTTCTTACAAGGTGTCACCAGCTTTGTGTGCATGCTTGTAGCTCCTACACTGGCTTCAGTCATTTGGATTTTTAATACCTTAAAAAATACATAATTCCATAATGTTTTATTTTGCTTTTAAACTGCCAGAGACGCTATGTGTTTTTTTTTGTTTTGGTTTTTTTTAAGGATTTTATTGGGGAATTGAGGGAGAGAACAGCGCTGGGGAATTGGGGAAGGGGAACAGACAAGTTGCTGTCCTTTTGTTCTTCAGTCTAGTTGTGGAGGATGTCGCTTCACTGGCCCATGTNGGGAACAGACAAGTTGCTGTCCTTTTGTTCTTCATCTTAGCTGTAGAGGGCGCAGTGTCACTGGCCCTCATGTGGGATCTGAACCAGGGCCCTGCTGCTCAGAGCTGGCGTCCCAAGCCAACTTTTAACCAATGTGCCACTCGGCTGGCCTGCTATGTTTTTATATAAGATGATCTTCTCTCTTTATTCTTTATGTACAAGCCCTCCATTTCTTTTGAACACTTTATATTAATTTCTGAAAGATCTGTAGGGAAGCTTTGTCAAGTTATGCTCACTACATCCACTTTCCCTATTCCATTGCATTCTTTCATTTTATTATATAAATGATTGAAAAAAAGCTTTTAGTCTATCCGTTTTGTCACTGCTGATAACTTTCAGTGTTTTCATAGGGGCTTAGGAAAGCTTAACATATACCCCCATATTTATTGGGATTAATATACGACTCTATCTTCTTTGGGTTATTTTATGTAAGCGGCAAGGTAGGGATCATGGTTACCTCTTTTTCAATATTGCTATCTACCTGAACCAACAACATTTGATAAATGCTCATTTATTTCTGACTTTTGTATTATTTTTGGTTTGTCACATACTAGGGTTCCTATAATAGAAGGACTTTCTTTCGGTCTATTAATCAAATATTCTGCTCTTTAAAAAAACTTAGATAACAGTGGCTTTGTAATGTGAAAAGGCATCACTTTTCTTTTAACACATCTACTACGCCAAGGGAAACAGCGACCTCCGGAGCATGGAGGACTTCGGGTATCCAGTAACCAACAGCTAGGAATCTAGACACAATCAGCATTAATGTCACTCAGCTTACTGGGTTTCTTCAGAAAATACCCAAGTATTACTTTTCAAAAGTTTACCCCGTCTGTGTTTCTATCCCCAAGTCCTCTTCTACTTAGGCTGAACTTGAAATGTATTTATAAATTGCACTGCCATTATTCAGGCATTATAGGTAATAATAAATGCTTCACGGGCACCGCTGAAATGATCATGCTGACGGCTGATCTGAAAAAAAGGGGCCCAGCTTTCATTTAAAGGGTGAGCGAAACTGCCAAAAAAAGCCGGGGAGGGCTCAAGCTGGGTAATTTAATGAATATAATGAGATGGCTAGAGCCTGACAGAATTTCATTTTAAATAGCCTATTATTCCTTCTGGAAAGATAAACCCTCTTTAAAATTCTAATATTAAGGGCCAACCTATCTTAACTTTTCTCATAAGCTAAGTCCAAATGGTACATTCAATGTGACATTTATAGGAGTTCATATCATATTCTTATACCTCAACTGACTGGAACATGATTTTGACTCAGACTTAAATTTTGTTTAAAAAAATTAGTCTTCGTTGGCCACTTTCCAGTGGAAGCTTTAACACTAAGGGCAATTAAATTACAAGGAGAGAATGGGCTAGTCGGGAACAATTTAAAGATATCACTTCATATATAACGTGATGAGAATCATTTTCAGGCTTTCTCCTTGTACACTTACCCTCTTTTTATTCTCAAAGCAATTTTCAATTAAGTCTATCCATTGTGATTATTCATCTATTCATCTACTTACAGATATTTAAAAATCTCACTCAGTATTGACAGCCATTTTATCTAAAAAATTACTAAGTATAAGAGTTATATACTATATCTGATGATGTCATTTCTTAAAAAAAAAGATTTGATTTTGAAAATTAAAACAATATCTAAAACAGGAGTCTGCAAACTATGGCCCATGGGCCAATTCCATCCACAAGTTTTGTAAATAAAGTTTGATCAAAACAGGGCCATGCCTGTTTGTTTCTGCACCGTCTATGGTTGCTTCTGTGTTACAATGGCAGTGCTGAATAGAGACACAGGCCATATGGTCCATAACGCAGAAAACATTTACTATCTGTCCCTGTACAGACAAAGTTTGCTGACCCTTGGCGTGGAACAAGTATGCATATTCAAACTACATCTTCTGAATGAAGATTGTGATAATACAACCACCATAAATCTGCAAGTGATTTTAATACCCTAGACACATATGAAAATTCAAATATCTGAGTGTCTTATTGGTTTATTTCTGTGAGATACCTGCATAAAAGCCTGTCTCTCTTAATTTTTAAAAAAAATCTATAAAGCTTCCTAAGCAAACTTCCTACAGCGTCACTGATTTAGGTTTTCCCAAATTAGGAAATGGGACTACGAAAGTTACTTGAAACTGATGGCAGAATTCTATATGTAAAGACACCAGAAAATTAAGCAAAGGACCATTCCACTGGTCAGTCGAGTCAAAGTAGGAGGTTGATATTCTGACAGGTAAAGGCAAAAACGAAAGAAGAAACCACTCCAAAAGTTACATTCTTACCATGTATAACATAACACAAGGAGACAGGTACTAGATGTTAGACATGACAGCAGATAATATTTATTGAATAACCCTACTGTGTATGGTACCATACTGCATATGTTATAAAACAGAGGAAAACAAGGTTCTAGTTCTGTAGTTTCTCTAGAACCAAAAATGATCACCAACAGTGCAAAATATTTTTTGATATTATGAACTCAAGCAATTTAAAACACTACCTAGGAACTTTTAAAATATACTCAAGAAATTCCATATGCTATTTCAGTTCTAGTCCGTGTGCTCAATATACAATTTTAAAGTTCTGGTTCAGTTTATATTATTTAATGGCTAACTTCAAAGGAACGCAATCCTACCTTCTCATCACTCTTAGAATTCCTGGTATATTTGTTGAACATATAAATATTTCAGAAAAATCTGGATCTGAATGGCAGCTTGGAAGTTAGTCTTCAAAATCTTCTTTGGTCAAGTGAGCTGCCTGGAGTAAAGGAATTCTGACCTGACTGGCAATTAGGCTAAAACATCTTGACTTGCAAAATAAACTGGCATAGTAAAAATGAAATGCTGAAACTCCTAGTAACCTAGTCACAGTCCCGTAGGCTTAGGAGGAAGTGAACTCCAAAGAACTGGGGGAAAGAAAAACACGTGGCTCCGCTTTAGTATGAGTTTGCAGAGTAGCCACAGCTCTGGGCACAGTGCTTCAAGGTCAATGTAATTCACCAGGGGATAAAGGTGAAGAGTTAGCCCTACAGCTTTCTGACCAGCTCCCTTAAGTAACAGCCATCAGTTTGCTGAAAAGCAAAGAAGCATGGCCAATAAAATTACCTGAGGAAGATTCAGTGTTGGTCGACTTTTTCCAGCAGATGCAGTTTATAACTCCAGTGCTATCATCCACTGCAAGAGAAGTATAAAAAAGTAGAACAGAGACTTGAGCATTGCCGGTGAATTAACACATTGTCCCTGGGTTCAGCCATACTGAATGATGGCCTTTTTCAATAATCTGGTTGGGCAAATCCCTTATCCTGCCACCTTTAGACATAATCTCTCACCCTACACCAGTGGGAACTGCTTGTCTGCAATGTCGATATGATACATGAGCCCAGTGGAACGTAGTCAACATTTCACTTACCCTACCTCAAAGGTCTAGTGATTCTTGCCTACACCTCCCCTAAAAACGGTGTCCTCCAGAAGTGAAGTGCAAATATCTCAATGACTGGAAATATACAAAATCAGCCCTGCTCTCCTAACCTGCAACAAGAGTGTCACGTGGTCCTTGGTTAGAGGCACTTAGAGCAGCCTTCTGTCACCATTTGCTCTTCCATTAGCTCACTGACTTACCTGGACAAAGTAACCCAAGTCTCTGGGCCTGGGCTTCTCATAAGAGAAAATAATTACATCTTTGAAAGAGCTCCTGCCCAGGCCTTACCACTGCATGGGATATACGGACAGCCAAGTACATCACAGAAGGGCAAAGTTTCATAAGACAAAATAATTACATCTTGGTCACAAACAATACTGGTCTGGCTTATTTATCCCTAGTACCAAAAATCTCAAAGAATTCACATTGCACTTGGATTTATAACTGTAGAGTTATTTGGAGATATTCGCTACGGGATGATAGGTGTTTTCTTTTTGCCTAATTTCTGACAAACTCAGAGCAGAGGTTGCTCAACGTGGGGTCAGCGGGCTTAATGATTTTTAGAAAATCATCAGCTAACTGTTGCAAAAGCACATGTAAGAAATGAGAAACATAAAGCAATGTTTTTTATTGCTGGTTTAATTCTGTGTTGAAAGCAGGATCTGAGAATATTTCTAACACGAAAATAAATTCTAGATGGATTTTATTTTATTAAATGTAATATAGGTAAAGTTAAGAAGATGAGAAGAAAATATGGGTGAATACTTTTTAACTTTGGGTTTATAGTTGCTCAGGAGAGACTTATTTAAAGCAGACCTGAAAATCAGAACTCATTTTTAAAAATCTGATGTGTCTGACCAACTAAAAACTAATGCTTGTATAGCAATGTTCCAAATGATGGGGTTAGTGTCTTAATATATAAAGAGCTCACACACATTAATAAGGAAAAGACTGAGACCACAAAAGTGGCAAAGAAAAAAAACACACAATTCATGGGAGATATAAAAATGGCCAATAAACAGGTCAGTACACTAAATTTCCTAGTTATCAGAAAAAAAGGAGCAAATTTAAATAATTTCCTCAACTACTAGAACGACAAATATGAAAAACACTGATACTCTCATATGCTGTACTTCCAGTAACCTATCCTGAGGAGAAAAATAGAACAAATACATAGATATTACATCTTCTACGAGGCTATTAATTGAAATATTGTTTATAGTACTGGAAATTGGAAATAACCCAAATGTTTATAAATATAGACCTGTTTAAATAAAATACAATGGCATATGAGAATAAAAAGCTATAATGAAGATGTTCATTGCTGCTAAAAGGTAATTATACCTCATTGGAAGACAGAAATCGTATATATAATCTTACCTATAATCTAATTTATATAAAACATTAAATAGTATATTTTGACAGAAATGATTTTAAGACATTAAAATGCTAATAGCAGTTTCTTTTGGAGAATGGGGAAGGAACCCCATATTCAAAGTATACATGGACTGTAGGCCTAATTTCAGAAATATTAACAGAAAGAAATATGCATAATAGTAATGAGGAAATAAGGCATATCTATATTTCTTCAATATTAGGAGCATATTAGAAATATTAACAAGAATGTTCACCCAAACACTGACTTTGTTTTTGTCTGCTTTATAGGGTTTCACAAGTTTTATGGACTTTATTAAAATTTTCTCTAGCTCTAAATTTTACCTTATAATGAGTATCATTTTAAGAAGCAAATAAATCAGTAAGGACATTTTGAATTAAAAAAAAAATGCATGACACCTCTAGGCACACCACTTCTCTGGCCAGTTTAAAATCTTGTTTTATAATGAAAAGTCAAAAAATGTTAGCACATTTGAATATTTGTTCTAGAAAATGTGAGGAGGTCATTCTGATCTTTTTGTAGCCTCCCAGGATTCTAGGTCTGAGCTTGAGTTGCTGCCAGGTACTCTGTGTGCTCTGGACCCGGCCATTGACTTCCTGGTTTGTAACCCCTCCTGACAGACCTTCTCCTGGCGCCCTGAGGTCTGGCTGCTGGAATGGCCTGGAAGGGGAGCATCCTTGCAGGCTGCACCACGTCCTCCCAGCTGGGGAGCATTGCCTGCACCGCTGGCCTTTTGTTTCAGCTGTGGGAAGGGTCCGTGTGAGCAGGAAGCACCCCCTGCAGAGGCCCATGTTGAGTGAAGTGGAGCAGGACCCAGAACAGCAGGAGTGGCCACCTGGCAGGTGGCCCCAGGGCCAATGTACCTGAGGATAGCAAGGAGAGTACAGCTCTCCCTTGAACAAGAATTAAAGTCACAAAAGTATTTCTACTCTCTCAATGATTGCAACCTTCGGGTGCTTTATGCTTTCTCACAGCCTACAGATATGCCATGCTCTCACAACATCCACTCTAAGGGAAATGTTTACCGAGGAAGACTCAGACATTGCCTTCATCTTTCTATGACGGGAAAAGGGGTTAAGTGAAGCCCCTTTAGGTCTAAGGCACAATATCTGGCCTGGTTTTATGGCAAGGAATGATATCCTCAAACAGCCTCATTTATTTGATTTAAAAAAATAGAAAATTAAAAACTAGATGCTGCTGATTGGCAGGCAGGGGGCTTGGGGAGAGAAAAATCAGATTAAGTTATATGTAGACTATACAGCACACCGGAGTCAGTAAATACACTGGACCCATCAGTGGAACCTTGAGCAAGTAACTGAGCCTTAGTTTTCTCATGTACAAAATGGAAATAATATCTGCCCTTTCTATTAAAAGTTAGGGGAAAAAAACATGAAATTATGCATGTAAAACTATTTTGTACACTGAAAGATACTATTATTACTGGTATTTGGAGAGAAGTACTGTATTGTACTACAGATAATGTGCTTGCCCACAGCTGGGTATGCTGTAGAAACTTAGTGAATGCTTGTGGAATTGTCTGGAGAAAAACAGAACCAATATCTTAGCTACATAAAGCAGAGATGAGATCCAGTAAGGGGGTGCCTGACAAGATGATCTACTTCAGAGTTTAAAAAATATATATGCTGAGAAAAAGTAGAGGGCAAGAGAAATCTCATCTCACATGTTATTCTATAAGCATAAAACAATCATCCTCAGGAAAATGAATACATGTTGAAGAAATGCAAGGCTATTATATCTGTAAGTTATCAGTCATGCACAGATTGCCAATGAAACGTTCTCGGTCACCTAGTTCAACTGCTTTCTGTCTTTCTCGAAGTAGATTAAGAAGAACACAGATCTAAGGCAACACAACAAAAAGTGACAATATCAATTACAGCAAAGGTTTGAAATTCAAAGTTAGGCTTCCCACAAAATATCTAGCTTGGCTTAACTACAGAGGCTCTTAGAGCTGCACAAGGCAATGTGTTAAAATGCTTACATTCAACTCAATGAAAAAAATCAAGACCTGTGACACTAAACTCATATTCTAACAATTCGCTGGTATCCAAGCTACAGAAACTCTTTATTTACTTTCCATCATAATGAGGGAAGGGACATTTTCTAGCATCAGTCACTTGACAATATTTGTCACTTGACAGTATTCGTCAGTATCATTCTACCCACTGCCTCATTGTACACTTAGTCCAGGTTGGTGGCTCCAGGGGGCTCCCAATAGGGGTCTGTGAGAGTCCCCAGCTGCTCTGAAAGGCTGGGGTTGTTTCAAGTTCAGCATCCAGCTAAGTGGGGTCCTTTCACATAAACACAATGTCAGGCATAATTGTTCTCACCTCCGTAACTGTAGAAGGCATCTCTTTCTCTCACTCCAATTACAGTTCCCAAGACATCTACCTGTTTTATTGGATGCCCATTGTAAAAAAATACACCTGAAATTAAAAAATAATAATAAGGCAAAGTCCGTATAATATATAATATAATATGTAAATTTTCACTTCAGTCAATGTTAACTGTGGGGATGGGGGTGTGTGGATGTAAAAAATCAGTGGCATGCTGCTTGCTGAAATTCCAGACTTAAGAAACAACACTTGACAAATGGCAAGTTCCAAGAAATCAGATGTCTTTTCCTCAGGGGTCATAAGGAGAAGGCCTGGCTTTAAAGAAGCTTGTCGTAGGGCAGAACAAAAGAAAACCAATGTTACAACTGCATTTGGCTAATCTTTCCACTTGTGAAAATGAAATGTACCTCCCTGTAGAACTCTCACAAGGGGCCTGAAAACAGTCATTATATTATTAGACCAAACACAACACTGTATTTTGAAGGACTGGAAAAGGAAACAGAGGAAATCGTGAGAAAGGCTTCTTTGGTTTTTTTACTGGTGCTTTTCTAGGAAACCAGTCATCGTTTCTATGAATTAACAGTAACATTTTTTTTAAAGAGGAGATAGATTACAAAACACTACATTTTGGAATCAAAAGATTACAACTCAAACTTTTGGAAACTATTTTCAAACTGAGATGATAGCTGCCAGCAGGCAGCTTCCCACCAGAGGAGAAACTGAGAGGATGAGCCCTCCTCACTTATACCCAGAGGCCTTGTTTAGACTCAGGGACCAGACACAGGCAGAGGGACTCCTGGAAGTGGTGAGTCCCTTATACCAATCCAATGTCCCAGTGCTGTCCTGGGTCCTGCACAGCTTTCCTTCTGTGGCCCCCAAAATCCGCACCTGAACTTTTTAGCTTAAGCTACTTGTGCTGTGTTCCTGTCACCTGCAGCTAACGAGTCCTGACTAAAATCCTCTCTAGCCTCTTTTTGTCTCCCCGCTGTGGCTGAATTCTTTTTTTTTTATATATATATATTTTTATTGGGGAATTGGGGGGATGGAAACAGCGCTGGGGAATTAGGGGAAGGGGAACAGACAAGTTGCTGTCGTTTTGTTCTTCAGTCTAGTTGTGGAGGATGTTGCTTCACTGGCCTAAG
>NW_017731378.1:5412766-5435669 GCF_001890085.2 Hipposideros armiger
CCAGGTTGAGCTGTTGTTCAGCATCTTAGCTGTAGAGGGCAGTGTCACTGGCCCTCATATGTGGGATCCGAACCGGGGCCCTCTGGCGTCTTAACCATCGCGCCACTCGGCCAGCCCCCTGAATTCTTTACTTTCAGGAATATGCTATAAATTTTTAAATGGTGACTTCCTTTTTAAATAAATATATGAATTGTAAGCAGAGAATCAGTTATCACTTCAGGTAGTTGGCCACCTTCCCTAACCTGCTCCCATCAAGCCTGGTCAGAGCCTTTCTTTCCCACATTCATAGGGGGACCTGTGGTCTGAACACTGACGCCCTTCAGAACCTCCAGACCGGCCTCCACTGACAAGTCTTTCGTTTCCCCTGTGGATAAAGAGGCTGGGGATAAGTTGCTTGCAGCAGAGTCCCAGGGGATAGACAAGGAGGCTCTGAGCGAGCCCCAGTCAGCCAAAAATTCTAGAAGGGTGAGATGTGGTTTGAAGAAAAAAAAAAGGTGGCAAATTTAGCCAAAAGAAGGGCCCTCTATAGGCACACTTCTAAAGATACTCAGTGGATGAAATTTTAAGAGCAAGTCAGTTCCAAAGGACTTCTGAGTTCTTACGATTGAAATTCAGGTCTCTTGGTGACCTCGTTTGGTGAGACCCAGAAGTCCTCTGCCCCTACCTGCATAGACCGAACACAAAGGAGAGAAGTCATCTTTGGAGGAGGGAGATCCCTGTAGGACCTTTGCAGGAACCTTTCCCTACTTCTTTGCTTGGCAGAAGGGAAGTTTAAGCCAGGAGAGTGAGCCTCACTCAGGGATTTGGGCATGGACTCCTCTACTGAAGCATACCCCACCACCTGCCCTGACATGCTCACGTGCAGAGAAAGGCTATAGCATGGCACTGCTCTATTCCTCCAACTTTGTCGTAGGGCCAGGTGGGGCTCAGAGTGGCCAAAACTACAGGCTGGTCTCTGGCTGCAGTCAGCCCTTCCTGCTTCCACAAATGCACTGTACAGATAATATCACTTTCTATTTGTACTCTGAGCAAAGTTAGAGAGACGTGTTTTCTAGAAGCTGACTGGCCTCTCCCTCCCCCAGCCCAACTGATGATCTGTTCTGGCTGCCAGGCACTTGTTTGTGTTAGAGACGGAACACTCCACAGGGTTCCATATGGTTAGCTGTGGCCCACAGGACATTGGCAATCAGAGGTAGAGCTGCAGAGCTCTTCCGACCCATGGAAGGCCTGCTGCCTGCCCCTGACATGTCTTTCCAGCTGGTGCTAGAGCCGCTATGGGGTGTTCTGCTGATGATGTCTGAAAGCTTCAGACAGTCCCAGAACTCTTTGGGTTTCCTTGAGACACCTTGGTATGTGCTGCTACGGTGGTTTTTATAGTAAAGAGCCAACACACTTTAAGAAGGGGAAAAGAGCTAGCCAAAAGGCATTCTGCCTGGCTGAAGCATATGGAAAAGGCAATGAGAAAATTAGACTAATGACACAAGCCAATGAAGTCTTCAAGTAACCTGGAGGCCACGCATCCAATGTTACAAACTCTCTGTTGGGCAACACTTGATAAAGATCTGAACAGGTCTTCATTTGAGGACACAATAGGCTTTCTTGACAAAGCACAAAAAGGGAACTAAACTTTCATCTAATGGACTGACAACGGCTCACCTTCAAGGACAAATGCAGTCACTCAGAGATGCAAAAAATCCTTCCAATCCCAAGTGACTGACAGAAAAACATCTTAAAAGCATCACAGAACAATGAAGAACAAATTTAGAAGAAAATAACAGATGGTTAGAATAGAAACACTCAGAGAAAAATCGATTGAGGAGGAAATACACTGCTTAGAAATAAATTTCCCAAAGTTTATAGAAACATGAACCTCCACAAGGTGACCAAAGACATGAAAAAAGAATGGGAAAGAACCACTTCATTCTAGCAACAAAAGATTCTCTTCTACGTGAAAACAGCTCAAGAAAATTGGATGGCAGCTCTGTGGACTGATAGAAAGCTCGGCGAGCTAAGAATAGAAAGTAACCACAACAGATACTGGCTAATGTTAAGTTTAAATTGCAGCGGTCCCCAAGTGGTCTCTTTGTTCCCGCTGCCTTTTGTTCCACAGGCAGCCCAGAGGCCCAAATGTGTCAGGAGATGCCCTGGATCATCAGGTTCCCCAGAAGGAGGAGGGACGCCTGGGAGGGACGCCTGGGAGGGCTCGGGGAGCCAGGGGCGCAGGCAGGTCTGATTCAGCTTTCACAGCAGCAGACCCCTGAACAGCCACATCCATATTTGACATTTGCTTTTGTTTTCTTTCTTAAAAGCACTTTTGATTTATGTCTTTTTAGTTTAACTGCTGTTATTTTATTGATGCTACAACTGCTCTTATTGAAGTTTGATAGTATTAAAATGCCTAAGAAAATATTTTTAAAATATATATTTGTTTAATATAATTAAAAAAAAAGATTTTATTGGGGAATTGGAGGGGATCAGTGTGGAGGAATCGGGAAAGGGGAACAGACAAGTTGCTGTCCTTTTGTTCTTCAGTCTAGTTGTGGAGGACGTTGCTTCACTGGCCCCTGTTGGTATTATTATTGCGCTCTTCCCGTGTGAGGCAGTCACTTGCCAGCCATAGGATGGCCGCTCACGGCAACTCACGCCGGCTGCCAGCCACTTACGCTGGCTGCCAGCCACTCACAGTAGCTCACGGCAGCCCACTGCAGCCCCGCTGTAGCCTACACCGTTGCTGGCGACTCACGGCAGCCCAGCTCCAGGTCGAGCTATTGTTCACCATCTTAGCTGTAGAGGGTGCAGTGTCACTGGCCCTCATGCGGGATCTGAACCCGGTCCCTGCTGCTCAGAGCTGGCGTCCCAAGTCAACTCTTAACCAATGTGCCACTCGGCCGGCCCTAATATAATTCCTATGAATACGTTATTTCCATATCATTGGACCCTCTAGACTTGAACAATATAAGTATTGTATTTTGATTTAAATAAATGGTTTATGTAACCCATCATTAGTTTGACATGACTAGAGACATTTGGAATAATAAACCATTCCTGGATGCTATGAGCTATAAACAAAAAGACAAAGCAAAAAATATCCCTAAATCTAAACACCACCACCACTGTCAATCTTCATAACAGTTATTATTGGATTGTCAGAAAAGTCATGACGTATTTTTTTCTATGTTTTTCAAAGGTCATTAATTTATATAAAGAACAAAGATCAATCAATGATATATTGCCCATTTTGTTCGATTACCTTTTGCCATCTTTCACTGAGCTTCATAATTCCTCGTTCATAGAAGGACCTGTCTTTATCGGCAAAAAACTGAACAAGGTGCTGATTTACAGCCTCATCTGAATTAAATGTTATACCACGCACGGAGTTTTGAAGACAGCGAAACAAGTGGCAGTCTGATGGTGCAAGGTCAGGCAAGTATGGTGGGTGTGGCAACACATCCCATCCAAGCTCCAATAATTTTTTTTTTCTAGCTGAGCCATCCTGCCACCTGTTGGCAGCTCAGCGGCAGCTCAGCTCAGGCTGGGACTCGAATCGCTGTCGCTCAGAGCTCACACTCTTGAGCGAGTACTTAACCAACTGAGCCTCTCGGCCGGTCCAAGCTCCAATAATTTTTGAGAGGTGATCAAACTTGTGTGTGGTCTTGTGTTGTTGCAATGGAACACAACTCCTTTACAATTAACAAGGTCTGGATGTTTCTGGATGACGGATTCATTCAAACTGTCCAGTTGCCGACAGTCCACATTTGAATTGATTGTTTGGTTCCTTGGTAGGAGCTTGAAAAACACGACACCTTTAAAATCCCACCACACTGAGAGCATAACCTTCCTCTGATGAATGTCGGCTTTCGATTCGTTTGAGGCGAATCATCACGACGGGACCAAGACCATTTGCATACCACATTGTTGTAAACAATCCACTTCTCATCACCAGTTATCAGTCACTTCAAAAAAGGATCGTTTTCCTCACGTTTAGTGAGCACATTAAACGTGTTTATATGCACCGTCAAATGAACTTCTTTGAGTTCATGAGGAACACAAATATGGAGCTTGCTTACGTATCCCATTTTCTTCAGGTGAACGCTTGAATGATGGATGTTCAATGTTTCTGCAATATCTTGTGTCATATAATGTGAGTTTGGCTCAATCAATGCCTTTATTTTGTCGTCATCAACCTCAGCTCCTCCCTGACCGAGGAGCGTCATTTAGATCAAAATCACCAGCACGGAATTTGGTGAACCATCATCATTGGCACTGACGTTCTTATAGAGCATTGTAACTGTAAACTTTATGCAACTTTTCACAAGCTTGATGCGCGTTATTCCCTTTATGGAAGTAAAACAGTAAAATGTGGCAAAAATGCACAGTTTGGTCTTCCATCTTCAACCTGTAAAATCTCCAAAACTGAACCAAATCGCTCAATTTTTTTTTTTAGAATGAAGCTAGAACTGTCAGCTGTCAAATGACATAGCAATAACATAGATGCGAATGATTCTATTACTTCCAAAAATGAACTAAAGCCATCTGTTGCAAAAATGAGTCATGACTTTTCCGACAATCCAATAGTTTAACCCTAAATTTACAGGTTAATTTAGGGTAGTTGATATTTTGCAACCATTTTACAAGGCAATTCTGAAGCTAACTACTCAATGTAAGGTCAAATTTCACAGGTTAAGGGCAGTCTCTCACAAGACTGCTCTCACTTCAATCACCAGCCCAAAATTTGGGGGTCCTCAGGCCACCCACACTTCTGACCAACTGGCTACAAATTCAAAAATTCCCACGACTCAATCAGGTTTGATAATTTGCTAGAAGGGCACACACAACTCAGGAAGGTGCTATATTTACAACTATGGTTTTATAATAAAGGGTACAAATCAGGACTAACCAAATGAAAAGATGCATGAGACAAGGTCTGCAAAGTCCAAGCACAAAGCTTGCATGTCCTCAGGAAACACTGATGTATGATTACCAACCTGGAACACTTACCCAAGCCTCAGTGTCCACAGTTTTTTAGGGTTTCATTACATAAGCATGATTGATTGAATCATTGGCCACGTGATAATTCAATTTCCAGCCTCCTTCCCTTCCCAAGGAATGGGGCTGAAGTCACCTGGCTCAAAACCCAACATAATAATCACAGGGTTGGTCTCTCAGGCACACACAACTCCCCTACCAGAAACTATAATACCTAGGGGCTCAACAAGAAGCACCTCATTAGCATAACCCGAGGAGTGGTTCTAGGGGCCACCATGAATAATAAAGACACTCCTATCATTCTAGAAATATAAAGAACTCTCAGGAACCAAGGACATAGGTCAACCAAATTCTTTCTTATGCATTCATTTCCTATTTTTTGGTTAACTTTTGTGTTATTTTAAGATATTCTTTGCTATTTAAACACTTCTAAATTTTATGCAATCAAAATAGAAGTTTTTTTATGTCAAATCAAACCTAACCAAACCAAAATAAAAATAACACAAAAATAAAAACCTAGACTATGGCATTTCCTACCCCTAGAACCCTACGGTATAATCCAAAGATCACTATTATGGTTGATGTCTGCTTCAACTATGAGGTTTCATTTTAAAAACCAAATCTGAAACATTATCACTAGTGATACAGAAAAGATCACCAGGACCAGTTTTCCTTGGTTTGTTGTTAATACATCATAAAGTCCTTCACCCACAGGATGAGTTAAGGCCCTGTCACACCCGATACTTCCTTGAGCACCTACAGATCTTTAAGCAAGGCTGGCATTTGGTGTGAATTAATTTCTTCCTGAGGAGATGTGCTATTTGGAATACCAGATTGTTCTGGAAAATGGATGAATGTTGCTGCCTTCCAAGGAAAAAACAGACCATTTCTAACAATAATTAAGAAATAAAGGTGTGGTGAAAAATCTGTACAAAAGACTTTAGTATAAAGTCATACAAATATATTTGTACATAGAACTGGAAACACACAAAACGCTGTTGATTTAAAACTGTGCATACCTGAGATGTTTGACTCATAGCTTGCTAGTCATTCAAAATAGCAAAGAGAGTTTAACCAAACTTCTCATCTAGCACAGTAAACATGTGAAGATCCATTCACAGCTATGTAAATTGTTTAAATCTACCCCACACTATATTTGTAAATTTTTAAGTATCAAGAGCCTATGTTTAGTGACCACCACTGTAATAAAAAAAGTGATTTCTTCAACTTTACAGTTATAAACTTTTGTTGTTCTAATTGCTATTTCTTGAGCATCCAGCTACATGTCAGGCACTGTTCTAAGTACTGGGATTACACATTTGAACGAGGTAGGTGATGTCCTTCCTCTCCATTAGTTAATATAAATTCAAATTTTGATATGAATTCAAAACAAAAACACCCAACAAGAAAATCAGGTTAATCACCATTTTTACAAAAACTCTTTACAGGTGAATCACATCCAGGGCAGGTAAGTGGCACAGTTAGGAAAGGGAGCAAGGCCTAGGGATGCCTGGTCCAGTGAGCTTTCCCCCAAGAGCAGGCCCAGAGTAACACACAACTGAGCCTTTTAAAATATGAGACTTCAAACCCGGGTAAAAACGTTCCTCAGTACAAAGGCTACTTCCCAAAACATCTGTTGAAAAACAGATTGAGACTGTTTTCAACTTGCAAAGAAATGAACTCAGTCGAGGGTCCAGGCTAGGTCACTTTGAAAGCCTGCAGGAGGAAAGGCTCTACTGAAAGCCCCTGAGTCCCAGGTTTCTGCAGCTTTGGGGGAGGTGGGGTGCAGATGCAGCACCGAGCATCCACCAGGCGGACCAGCCACATACCTGGCACCTGGTGAGACTCCTTCAAGTCCAGGATATCCCTAATGTAGAGTTTGGCAAAGGCTAGAAACACAGGATCCAAACCCCATAAGAGGGAAGGGGTCTCCTCTTCACACTGCCTGGATTCAGATTGCATCGGGAGGCGGGGCTGTAGTTTCCAGCAAATCCTGAAAGTCTCAAATCACTGAGTGGAGAATCTAGAGACACAAAATCAGGATGCAAGGCGGTTAAAGTGGGTGGAATTGGCCTGGCCTCACTGCTGTCCCCCGGCGGGCAACCAGGACTCTGCGAGAGCTAAACCCGGGGGTCCGGGACCTGTGAAACCATTGCCACGGGACTGCGGAAAAGAGGCGCTCCTCGTGTAAGGACCAATGGGTTCCTTAGGGTTCTCCATTTGGAGTGTCCTCTGCCCCCACAGTAGTGTTTTTCCTTGCCCAAAAGTACCAACTTCGAAACCGTTCAACACCAACTTTTGGGAGATATACCCACACAGGCGTACCCTGAAAGTGCTTTAGTGGGCGCCCTCGTAGCCAAACACATGTGGGGGCACACAGAGGAGGGGTCTGTCCATCGTTAAATCCTTGCACGTTCCGGTTTACTCCACGAGGCTGAAAAAATAAGGAAAGCCGGAAATAAAAGGCAAGCTCGAAACCCCTCCCGCCGCTCCCGCGCCCGCGCCCGCGCCCGCGCCGCCGGCCCTCAAGCTCCGGAGCGCGCAGGCGCAGCCCTTCCGGCACGCGAGGGCCGCCTCCGGGGTTCCGGCGCGGGCCCGGCTCCGCCCCCTCTGCGCGGGACCAACCCACGTGTCTCCGCCCAGGCCTTGCCTCCGAGCTGCCCGCGGCTCCGCCCCGCTCGCCCGCTGCCGCGCCCCAGTTCACCGTCGGCTCCGCCTCGTTCCAGCGCAGTCCCGCCTCACCCTTCCCGCGGCCGCCGCCCGTTGGGTGCCTCGCCGCCGTCGCGCCCCGACGCTTTTTTCCAGGTGGCGGCGGGTTGCGCGGCAGCTTTTTGACTCAGGCGGCGCCTGGGACTGAACTTCCGCCCAGACACCGCGGGAATCCGCGGGAGCGCAGAGCCCGAATCTCGAAGACTTCGGCAGCTGGCCTTGAAAGTTCTGCTGCCAACCCCCGCCCTCCTTCCTGGTCACCCTTTCATCCCATCTCCAGTTTAGGGGTGGGATCCTGAACCAGGACCTTCAAGGTTGGGACTGGTTCGGACACCTCTTTGTTTTCTTTTTGGTTCTTCTTATATTAAATGAAATAAAGAAAGCAATACCCAAAGCAGGATTACATTGTAGAGTATTTTAAATGTTTATTTACATTGATAAATGGTCTAACACACGCATTGGGGACTTTACAGTCTCACTTGGAGATAATGTCAGTATCTAAAGTTGAGACCTTGGATGAGTGAATGTGAGGTTCTCTGTCCACTGTGGAATGTTGTACATTTAAGAATTTTGCAAAGCTGGCATTTTGGTAAGTCATGGCCACCTTCATGGTGCTTGTTCTCAGTAGTCTTCATTTAAAATGAGAAAAGATAGCCACATTCCACTTTCATAAATAAATAAGCTACATCATGACATTATTCAAGATGGCAAGAGTTTTTCCTAATTTGCAGGGACTCTAAAATGACAGGGGTACAGGTCACTCTGGCAGTCCATTCCCCGGGATGGTAGGTGGTGGCCAAAGAGATAATTGCTAAACTATTTAGCAGAGAAGGAACTTCGAGCAGCTGGAATGGAAAATGTGTGTTATTAGAACGATGGCATTTCATTATATCCCTGGCCACTGAAGAAGCTGAAAAACAGTCCTTGGCAAAGTACAGCATTGCTCAGATTCTACTGCAATGAACAGCTGGGTCTGTGGAGTTGAAGGTTTAATGAAGAGAAGACACTCTTCTGTGTGTGTGTGTGGGGGGGAAGGAGGCTCTTTTTGAGGAAGCATACCCAGGAGGACATCCAGTAGGACAGTGCTTCCTGCTGACCTGTCAGATGGGGAGAGACAGGTTGGGCAACATTTTCCTGACTGCACACATCTGTTCCAGGGTGGAACCCAAGAAGACAATCACTATTGGGTGTACTTAGAGCTTGAGATTTCAGGAATAACTTGCATGGCTCTCAGGGGTGGAGTGCTAGAAACAAGGGCCCTTGGGGACTTTAAGCTTACTGCCAGCCTTGGGGTGGACCACACTCTGGGTGGGGGGGTGAGGAAAGTGAACTGTCCCTGAAGTCATCTTTTACAAGGAAGTCTTGGAGCCTAAGGATGCTCCTTTTGGTCTGACCTCAAAACACGAAGGAGTCATCGATTGCAGCTGAAACCTAAGGTGAGATGTGAAACAGAATGTCCAGACTACAGAAGCATCTAGAAGAGTTTGGGAGGATCTCCTTCCCTACCATCTCTATCAGGATAGATTCCAGATTCCCCAAGCCACTGCCTAGGGGTGGGCAAAGAGACCCCTGAAACCATGAACACTGGAAGGCTCTTCAGCTTGGGATTTCACGATACTGCAAAGTAGGCATTTCAAAATCCAATAGTCAACACTCAATATTAGGAACCTTTCCAATGGCTTCTCAATGTGAAACAACTTGGTTTTGCAAACATTTTTGACAGACCAGACCATCCTTTCTATAAAGTTAAGATTTTAGCAAGTTCATCTGGAAAATGAGGAGATCAAATTGTGTATCGCCAGCCTCAAAGCTTAAAACTCTCTCACCTTAATCATTTCTGACATTTTACAGGTAGAATGGTGTTTGTCCACTTGCAAGGTGGGTTAGGTTTTCTATACAAAGTGTGTAAAAAAGACAACTTATCAACATTCTTATTATGTTAAGGTTATAACTCTGGGGCCATCTTCAGTCACTCAGCATACCTTGAACACTCTGTGTGCTATGGGGGAGCACTAAGAATTTTTATTTTACTGGAACATAAAGAGTGATGCATGTATTAAATTGTATATTAAATAACAAAACATGAGGTTAAATTGTGATTACATACAGAAAGTGTGGCCTGGATAATAACTACTATATGGGTTACAGGAGGTAAACTGTGGGACAGGGGCTCATGAAGTAAGATAACACATGTACCCACTGGAACAAGGCAAGCACTCAGTGCATATAAGCTGTTATTATTATTCACTATGGAGGTGGGATTTAAGCTGGGATTTGAGGCTATGGAGAAGCTGTTCATTCATTCGTTCATAAAACATATGGGTCAAGCACTATAACTAGAGGGTAAGAAAGAGACAAGACAGATAGGGGTACAGTCCTCATGGAGCTCCCATTCTGTTGTGTGGGAAGGGGAAGGACAGTAAACAAGTAAATGAATAAAATAAGTACAAATTGTTCTCAGTGCTTTCAAGCAAAAAAAAAAAAAAGAAAAGGATATTATGATCACTCATAACAGTGTGTGGGATTTACTTCATATAGATCTACTTTCCCCAAATCAGATAAAGTGACATTCAGACTGAGACCTTAAGGATGAGAAGGAGCCAGCCATGCACGAAAAATGCTAAGGAAAGAGCATTCCAGGCAGCAGTCAGGGTAAGGGTGAATGTACTTCCCTGTGCAAGGAACAGAAGAGAGTGTGAGGGAGAGTAGTTTCCTACGCAATTGGAGAGATAAGCAGAAGGCAGATCCCAAAGGACCTTGTAGGCCATGATAGGTTGGGATTTTATGCTCAGTCTCCTGATATAAAAAGACGGGGATAGTGTTGTGTTGGTGTTGGGAGCGGGGCAAAGGCAACAGGATGAGCAAGGCATGTCTGTGGGCAAGCCAACAAAGCAGCCTGGCTGGAGAGGGAAGCTGCAGGGGAAACTGACTGGAGACCAAGATTTTAGCTAGATTTGGAAGGGCTTGAATTAGTTTCTACTTATACTTCCTGAAAGGGTGTTGTTGATTATTGGTCAGAGGAAAGATTTAATGAATTTTTAAAAATGCAGGCACACCTGTCACATCTAACATAGCATGGTATGGGATATAAAAATTGTAAGAAGATTTCTCTACCCAATTAAATGAATCTATTCTAAAAATTGTGTCTTACGGATATTCACCAAATGATGGTGAAAAAACTAGAGTCAGAAAATACTGCTGGGCCAATTGCAGTAGGCCTCGCCTGTATCACTTCTCCTCCTGCCTCCTCAGCAGCCTTGCTCAATCCCTGTGATGTCACCCTCTCCCCCTTTCTGGCTTCCTCTTGGCACATAGGCATGCTCTTCCCCCTCTATAAGTGCCATCCAACTTTAAGAAAACAGCCTCTCTGGAGATTCCAGCTCAGCTCTTCTTAACTATTGCCTTCCTGCTCTCTTGCTCTCTGTTCAAAGCTAAATTTCTTGGAAGAGTCGTGTGCGTTTTCTAGCCACACTTCCCCGTCTCTAATTCCACCTACTGTAATTCAGCTCGCCTTCACTTTCAACTAACCCCATCCCAGTCCACCACTCTGTTACCAGACTCACGGGATTCACTGCTTGGGGTATTCCAGTCAAGAACAACTACATTACGTAGTCTTTGTTTGTGTGTTTGTTTGCTTGTTTTTTTTTTTTTTTTACTTGCAGCAAGTAAAAGAGACAAGGGTTTCACACCCAAAGCTCTGTGTCCCTGAAGGAAGGCCTAGCCGTTGCTTATATACACTATTTGGTTAATTACCTGTTGACTTCTTCTTTGCAGTTGACTACAATGTGTTGGGTTTCTGTCAAGCTCATCCTGTTTACAACTGTGTCTGCAAAATACTGTGCTATGTTTTAACGTTTAGCAAGAGGAGCATTTATTAAGAACTGCCCAAATCTTGAGACCCTTGTCCCCATCTAACAACTCTACTAAAACTTCTCTCCTAAGGTTAATAATTACATTCAAATTCTCAAAACACAATGGACTTTCTTTACCATGCTTCATCTTTATTTCTGATTTTCTAGCATTTGATGTTGTTCTGATCATGTTCTCCCTCTACTCCCCCTTGACTTCCTGATATCCTTTTTGGTTTCCCTTCTACTTCTCTGTTTCTTCCTCCTCACTGTCCTCTTCTTCTGTTTATCTCCTACATGTTGATGTTCCCCAAGGTCCAATCTCCTGTCCACTTCTTCTCACCCTATGTACTCCCTTGTAGCCTCATTCAAACCTATGGTTTCAACTGAACCAATATTCCAGTGACTCTCACCTGTTCACATCTAGCCAGAACTCTCTCCTGATTCCACATCTGAATTTCCAACTGGACTCTCCTGGGTACCTCAAACGAAACCTCTTTTCCCACAGTTCTGCCCCTCTCTTCCCTATCAAATGAATGTCACCACCACCCACTGATTGGCTAAGTCAGAAAACCAGAAGGTTTCATGGACACCTCTTTCATCCTTAGATGCAATTAATAACAAAGACCAGTCAATTATGCTTCCTAAATATGTTTTCTTAATTTAGTCCCTCCTCCCTGCTCCTGTTGCCTTTTATCATTTATTGCCTGAATTATTTCTACCACCTTCCAACTAGCCCTTCTACCTCTAGCCAAACCTCTCTTCAGCTAATCCTCTATGCTGCTGCCGGGATGATCCTTATAAAATGCAAATTAGACAATGTTACTCCCTTGTCTAAAATCTTTCAATGGCTTTATGTAGTCTGCAAAATAAAGTTCAAATTTTTTTAGCATTTCATACCAGGTTCCTTGTGGCCTGGCCACAACCTACCTCTTACCTTCTTTAATATTAAATGTATTCAGTGTAACATTTAAATTACTCTGTTAGCTTCAGGAGAAATTTTTGGTTATTTTTCAGGCTTATAACCTAAGGATTACAATATGCGTCTTAATGTATCACAATCTATTTCAGATTAATACTAATTTAGCTCTCTAGAAAAATATAGAAACTTTGCTTCAATATACATACTTCTATTCCTTTCCCCCTTCTCTGTGCTATTATTGTCATATATATTACATTTACATGTGCTATAAATCCAAAAAGATAATGCTATAATTATTTATTTATACAGTCATCTGTCTTTTAAAGAAGGTAAGAAAGTAGAAAAAGATAACTATAGTCTTTTACATTAGCCCATATAATTACCATCTCTGGTGCTCTTCATTTCTCCCCGTAGGTACAGATGCTCCAAATTGGATGAGGCCCATAGATTGTGGCAGAGGCACTGTTGGTACCCATGGCCTGCCCTGCCCTGACAGAACATCTGTATTGACCAACCTGGGGCTGGGGGTAGGGAGTTGGGGATGAGAGCAGCCCCAGGCCAGAATGCCACAGACTCCTATTGTTCTTAGCTGACCCTCAGGTGTTTCTCAGGCATAGATGCTTTTCAGATTGTTATGTGCCTTTGATATACGTATTTTCAGTGCTGAAATGGTTGTTTTGGTCAATTTTTGTCCAGATTTATGGTTGCATTTAGGGGAGTTTTTTTGCTGATCACCTCAACCAGCTATGGCGGGAAATCCCTGATGGTAAGGCTTGTAGTTAACAGTAGGACCATTGGGTCAGGCAGAATGAGGTGGCTCAAGAATTAAAGGGTGGGCCTGTGGCCCAGGATCTTTGGCAGCATCGCTGCGGAGTTTCTTGCGGACCTGGAAACTGCTAAGGCAGAGAGAAAGTCTGGTTGATGATTGTGACTTTCAGTTCTTGTGGTTTAAACCTGAGCGTCTCAGTCCACCGTCCTGCACTCGTGAAGCCTGTGGATCACTACTGCCGTTGAAGTCCCTGCACCCACACCCCCTACAGCGAAAGTCTCCTGAGGAAACAACCCAGAGCAGGAGGAAGACAAGAACGAAATGGCTGCTTCTCAGGGACGGTTGACATTCAGGGATGTGGCCATAGATTTCTCTCAGGAGGAGTGGGGGTGCCTGCACCCGGCTGAGTGGAAACTGTACATGGACGTGATGTTGGAGAGCTGCAGGAACCTGCGCTCCCTGGGTGAGGCTGACTTCCTTCCAGAACTCCTACCCCATCGCAGGGTTATGTTTCCTTCATCAGTACAGCGTCTCCTGGGAGCTTCTGTTTTGTGTGGTAGAGTTTCAGATCCCAGCTCTGAGGAACAAACTGGGGGTTTGCTGGTGTAGAAAAGAAATCTTCATGATATCCTGAAAGTGGAACTCAGGATCTGAAAACGTTCCATGTTGTCTAGTAGAGTAAAGGTGCTGCCAGAAAACTGTTTTGAGAGAATCCATTTCTAGAATATTCTAAGTTTCTCAATGTCCTTTGTTTTCACCTGAGCACATACTGGATTGGAATTGGAGAATCTCCATCAAAACTCATGTTCCTTTTACCAATAAACAGATCTTGCTGTCCCTAAGCCAGACCTGGTTACCTTTTGGGGGAATGAAAGATGCCTGGGATTTGAAGCAAAAAATGACAGTATTCATCCACCCAGGTAGGTGGGAATGAAGGAAGCAGATGAAACAGGTGAGAGAACCAAAGGTCCCGGTGGAAGCCAGATCTTAAAGTGTGGTTTGGGAATCTCTGCTTCAGTGGCAAGGATGTGAGAAATCCAGGTTTCCTTTGGTTGCTGTCAGAGGGACAGTCCTGTCCAATATGTCCTGTGCTGCCACATCCTTTAGAGACTGTCCTTCTCAGTGGTCTGGGTCACATCGCAGTGAGGGCGGACGTCCTCCTCCTGGTCTGTGGGGGCTGCCATGGGCTGGCTACTGTTCCATTGCCTCAGAGGCCCCGGAAAATCTGTGCTCTCTGCTGAGGAATTCTCCCTGAAGTCATATTTAAAGTTCTGATCTTGCCTCATGTGAGTTTGTGAAGGAAATGGTGGAGGTCCTGGAATTTACAGCAGAAATCCCAGGGGCACTGGGGACAGATGTCACATGTTTTCTGGTTTATAATTTCTAATCCTAAGGAGGCTTCAATCAAACATGACCCTACAAAGTTCAGACTCAATAATTTCATTTTAACACAAGGCACCTCCCTAAAGTGAGAAACCCTCAATCTCAGTGTCACTTCAAAATATCTTTTTGCTTTGTATGAACTAACGTTAGAAATTTTGAGTTTCTATTCCCAATTCCTGCATGTAAGAATAGTTTAATGTATCTGTTTACCTCACAGAATTTTTAAATGAATTAATGCCATAAGGGAGCTCAGAACATTGCCCACCATTTACTAAAGCCTCCATTGTTCCCTGATTTCTTAATGACTATCGTGTTATAATTCTGTCTTGTTCAGTCCAAAGCTGCCTGGGCTGGGTCTTCTATGTTTTCCATTTCTGATTAGATTTTTGTCAGATTAGTGGTTTTAGATTCAGACGTGTTGATACTACAGACGTGCTCAGATGAATTCCGTTGGTAAGAAGTGAGTTTTAGAATTATTAGGTTCCCATATTTTGGAAATATTTACTTCCTAAATTTCAGTTTATTTCAAGAAAAGGTAATCATGAGGTTCATCAGCATGTCTCTCAATCATGTTGTACTTTAATCTGACATGTTGTTTTTATAGATATCTGATTCTCTGATATTTTGTAACTTCCTTGTACTTTTCTTTAGCAGTGAAGGGTTTTTGTTTTGTTTTGTTTTTTTAATCTCTGGATGATGATTACAGGCCATAAATTTTGTTAGAATAGCAAAATATATTAATAACAGAAAATTTCTTCAGTGTGTTTTAAATGGTTATTTATTGAAATTTTCCTTAGGGCTAAAAAAAAAAATTAAAAATTAAAGGGTGAAGGGCTAAATCATAGAACAAGGTCAGAAATTACCTAGCTGAAGAAAGCAGTTGCTCACCACCCATCCTGCCTCATGGAATGTTAAGAAGATCCCTAGGTCAGCATAAGGCATGGTATGAACCAGAGTACAATTCACTGGTGCATTTTCTGGAATGAGAACCAGAAATGAACTTCAAGAGATGGCCAAGTGTGAGATATCCTCTAGGTCCTTACATTTAAACCAACGAGCTCCTCCCTTCTGCCCAAATGGTCTGATTTGACCAAAGGGCATCCTGAGATAAGGATGAAAGCCTTTGCAAAGATGAAGAGAGCAGGAAGTAATGGGCTGGGGTTCATCTTGGAGATCAGAGAATGACTTTCTCATCAGGAACACTTGTGTCCCTTGAGCCTGGATTAAGAAAGAATTTTGCATTTTGTATTTTAAAAGTCTATATCCTGAAGACAGCAGAATGGTGGTTACCAGGGACTGGGGGGTGGAGGGCGGAGAGGGGGAAGAAAAAATGGGGAGTTATTGTTTGATGGGTACAGAGTTTCAGTTTTGCAAGATGAAAAAGTTATGGAGATGGATGGTGGTGATGATTGTACAACAATATGAATATACTCAATACCACTGAACTGTGCACTTAAAAATGGTTAAGATGGTAAATTTTATGTTATATGTATTTTACCATGATAAAATTTTTTTTTAAAGAGTTGTATATCAGGGCAATGCTGGGCACTGCTTGTGGTTTGTGGCAATCACCTGTGCACCATATTATGCCTGGTCATTTAAGACACAAATCCACACTGTGTGTTGCCAAGGGTGGAGGTTCCTGTGCTTACTGGCTAGTTTATGAGATAGGTGGACCATTTTGAATTGGATTCATGCTCATAATGAGCTGAGTGGAATCAATCATACCTTGGTTCTTCACCTCAGGTCTTGGATGCACACCCACTCTCCTGAGAAAGCCCCAGAGAGTTGCTATGACAGATGTCCTTACAGGAGCAGAGCAGGTAACACAACTGCTTGCCTAGAGACCACCAGTTACCAGTGAGCACACCAGCTGGAAAATAAACTGTGTCTTGTTCTTATGTTTCTATTTTTATTATAATGATGCTGCAAAAATTGTAAGGCACTTGGTGCTAAGGATTACGTTTTGGAGAAATGGGATTAATAAGGCCAGGATAAAAGGATTAATAAAAATGTCAAAAAGAAATGAGAACTTTTCTTTTCATGCAGGGTCTTTATAAGAGCTTATAATCTTGATCAAATAAATTGTGTACAGACATACACACAATTTTAAAACTAATTAGGGCCGGCTGAGTGGCTCAGTTGGTTAAGAGCTCCCTCAAGAGTTTGAGCTCTGAGCAACAGTGGTTCGAGTCAGCCCGAGCTGAGCAGGTGGGGATGGCGCTCATAAAAAAAAAAAAAAAAAAACTAATTAAAAATTATGGTGTGTTTTCTAATTTTTAAATATTGAGTATATATTTGTTGCTTAGTAACAAAAGTCATTTTAAAATTAGCACCCTTTGAATCTCACAAATGTAATGTTGAGTGAAAGAAGCCAGTCACATAAGAGAGTACATACTGCATAATTTTATTTACAAAAAACACGAAAGTAGGCAAAACTATTCTATGGTGTTAGAAGTCAGGATAGTAGTTACCCTTTAGTTGGGGTTGGTGACTGAGGGTAGGGAGCATGAAGGGGCTTCCGAGGATAGTGGTCCTTTAATATTTCTTGATCTGTAACTATATTATATTTCAATAAAATATTTTTTCAAGTTTTCATCCTCAGTATTTGAATTAGTTGCATTTAAAGTTGAGAGGAATTAGAAAGCAAAAATGTATTAAATGTATAAAATCCTTCATTTTGTGTTGTCACTTGCATAGAAAAATAGACCATTTTAAGTGTTAATGTAATTCAAGAGATAAGATACAGTATCATCCTGCATTTATTTGACATGTGCCTATAGGCTCAAGTAGCCATGGCATTTCATAAGCATTAGAATAAAGCTACCAAACTGAATAGAATTTTGATTCTCTTATCAGTTTATCATTTTTCCCAGGGCAACTTTCAGTCAAGGAAAAATTGAACTCCCCCATGATGTCAAAGGCAGCACATCACAGAGGTTAATTAACGAGTCACCCGGAGAAGATTGAACAGCCATTGTGCTGACACTTTCAAGAGCTAATCGGCTCTGATGATGTAATTTGCAGTCCTGCTTGATGGATATTGGCTGGATGGGTGTCAGCTGTTGTGAGTCCTGATGATTAAAGTGTGAAGCATGGAGCGGGGGAGGGGGCAGCGGCGGAAGAGTGAGTGTTTTCAAATGGAGAGAGGCTTGTATAGAGCGAAGTGAATTCAGCCTGGTCATGCTGGTTACTCTACCTGGAAAGCCTACTCATCTGTTCCTTATTTATACAGGTTTTACCAGGCCCAACACAATCTCAATTCCAAGCTTGCTTCATCCACTCTAGTCAACACTGAGGCTCCCTTCCCTGAACTCCTGTAGAACTTACAGTCAGCACAACATACTTTTGCACTTACTTGAATGTTTATCATGTTCTTGAAGATAAGTTACTAAGTTACTTAAGGACATAATTTTTTCTGTATCTCCCCCAATGTGGAACTTAATGGTAGGCACAAAAATTAAATTAAAAATAATTGAGGCAAAATGTTGATAATTGTCCAAGTAGAGGGATGGTTACATGTAGGTTTATTCTACTAATTTTTCTACTTTTGTGTGTTTGAAAATTCTCTTGATAGCAGGGTTGGCAGATTTAGCAAATAAAAATGCAGGCTGCCCAGATAAATTTGAATTTCAGATAAACAAATACTTTCTTATTATTAATAACATATTCTATTTTATTATAATACTTATTATTTCATACTATTTAATTTATTAATATAACAATATGATTCATATATACTATTTCATTATAACATATTGACATTATGCTTTTATATTATTATTTTATTATATGTTACCTTGGGACATATTTATACTAGGAAGTTATAACTTCTCTGAAATGCCAATTTAACCGGGTGTCCTGTATTTTATCTGACAACCTGACTTGGTAGAAACTTAAAAACATAATTGGTGATTAATCAATGGGCTAAAAAAAAGTGGATGGTAGAAAGAGTGCGTGTCCTCTAGAGTGTGATATGGTGTCACTTGTATTGGAATCCCCTAGGGAGCCTGTTAAAAAGGCAGCTAGCTCCCTGTGGTCCCCTACCCTCACCCTAGAGGTGCCAGATCAGTATTTCTGCTGGTGGGACTCTGCATTTGCAATAAGATCCCCAGGTCGTTCTGCTACTATTGCCAGCTGACCTGATGTCTATGGTGTTCCTAGTTTTCCTGATATGATCTTTTATTTCCTTGTAGTGACCTTATTGGAGCAACTTCTACTCTGTTTTTATATCAGGGATCTGACTTAAGAGATATTAATATACCGTTTCCATGACTCACCCACTAAAGAGTACAAGTCAAATACTGTCACAAATATACTAGTAGCCTCTTCTAGTTAAGTTATTCCTTGGATATTCACCCAATGGCTCAGCCTCTTAACTACTGATGTATGCTCTACCAACATGTATTTATTATTATTGAGAAAATTGTAGTAGGCCAATTTGCAGCTCCCTTTATTAGGGCCAGGGCTCCTAGGGTACCCAAACATCCTGGTTTCCCTGGGAGTGTTCCAGCTTTAGCACTGATAGTCCCATGTTCTGGGCTATCCCTCACTCTTGGTTGTCCCTGGCCTTCCTATCTGTAATAGATGTTGTGGTATGCCACCCAGAATCCCCACTTCAGGACAAGTGCTGGCACAGTTGAGAGCCTACTCAGGGAACTATCTCACTCAAAACTACACTTTGACCCCTGGGGTAGTAACCTACTGATGCAGCCCCAAATCTCAATTCAGGACATCTCTGATTAGCCATCTCAGCTTCAGAGCTCCCTGTAGGGTCAGCTGACACCTTTGTTACACTTGCCCTGCAATTCAACTTCTCTCTCTACCCAATCCTGCTTCCTTCACTCCCTCCCTGGAGCAGCTCCTGAAAGCTCCCCCTGATATACCCTTACAGACAAATCTCAGAGTCTAAGAGCCTGGAGGAATCTAACCACCAATAGTTGGTACAAGAGTGGTGTGGTCCTACCAAGCCGATTCTAAAATAAGATTTTGGAGGAAGGTCACCTGCTGGTAATAAGAACCTCTCCATAGTGGTAGGTGGAGCCCCTGATGAGGTAGCAGTGCAAATGTAAAACTTTCAGCAGTAGTGAACTGGGACGGGGTGTCAGGGGAAGGGAATGAGTTGGAGGGTGCAGCATCCTGGGCATCCAGAGTTTCAGGGAAAGTAGTAATTTGAGGACAATGGAATGGGATGGCGCTAACTAGAAAGAGACAAGAAAGACTGACAGTGATTAATCACCAATTCAAGAGACCAGACCTCCTGAGGCTGAGGCCCAGAACTTAAATTATAAGGTAGCAGAGCTCCAGTGAGAACAGAATTATTAATCCTAGCAAGTCGGCTATGTCCAAGTCAAAGGCTTAATTGGGAAGGAATGAGGTCTTGAGAGAAATGATGAGGACATATGGGTCAATGTCCTTGTAAATCTCAACTCTTCAGATTTCCTCTGAATCCTATGAGCTGCAAAAGGGACCCACTCTCCAGGTTAAAAATTAGCTCTCTCCACTTTTGTTGTTGATAGAGAGATTTTTGCCTTGCAAGAAAATACCTTCAAGGGCCTGCCGAGTGGCTCAGTTGGTTAAGAGCTCGCTCAAGAGTTTGAGCTCTGAGCAACAGCAGTTCAATTCCCGGCCCAAGCTGAGCAGCCACTGACCTGCCAACAGGTGGCAGGATGGCTCAGCTTAAAAATAAATAAATAAATAAATAATGAAGAAAACACCTTCATCCCTACAAGGATCTTAACCACCCCACCACCCCCACTCCCTACTCCAAACAAACAACTAGGATTAATTCATAACATAAGTGATGGCCTTGCTAAGGGAGAAAGGAGACTATAACTTAAAGGAGCTGTGCTGGCAGAAGCTGCAAGAGTACATTGCATATGTCATACATATATGTCTAACTATTACATTGTTTTGTACATCTGAAACTAAAAAAAAAAGGGGTATATATAGATCCTGAGTATGCATGGTCAAGGTGGGGGAAGGTATAAAATTGGATAAGAAAAAATTCGTTGATAAGAAAGCATTCTCCTGGGCCGGCCGAGTGGTGCAATGGTTAAGAGCTGGCTTGGGACGCCAGAGGACCCCAGTTCGGATCCCACATATGAGGGCCAGTGACACTGCCCTCCACAGCTAAGATGCTGAACAACAGCTCAACCTGGAGCTGAGCTGCCGTGAGTCGCTGGCGACGGCATAGGCTGCAGCCCCTGTGGCAGTGGGTTGCCATGGGCTACTGTATGTAGCCAGCAGCCAGCGTGAGCGGCCAGCAGCCACAGTGAGCGGCCGTCCAGAAGCCAGCGACTGATCTGCCTCGCCCGGGAAGAGCGCAATGATGGTGCCAACTTGGGCCAGTGAAGTAACATCCTCCACAACTAGACTGAAGAACAAAACGACAGCAACTTGTCTGTTCCCCTTCCCCCAATTCCCCAGCACTGTTCCCATCCCCCCAATTCCCCAATAAAAATCTTAAAAAAAAAGAAAGCATTCTCCCATAATATAGGAGTTTGCCTTGGCAAGGGCTCCAGGAGATGGTGCAATCACATTGCTAGGATGACTCTTGGAAGCTTGGAGAAAACATCACATCAAATTGGTCTGCTATATCAATGATATGTTACCCACACTAGGTGAGCAAGAATTGCCAATACATTGAAGGCCTTGGTAAGACAGTAATAATCATGAAACAAAATGAATAGTGATGATGGCCAGAAGAGAAATGCAACAATGAAAATTTTCTTTTTTAGAACTTTGTATGTATAATCATGCTGGTAAATAAATAAGAAAGAAAAAAAGAAGGAAAGATTATGGTACAAAATAAAGGAAAAAATTAATACAATTACTTTCAATTACATGGATGTATTTCCCCCCAACATTTTATTATAAATTTTCAAACATAAAGTTGAAGAAATGTTAGTGAACAATTACATGCCCAGAATATTGATTTTACCAGTAATATTTTGCTGTATTTGCTTTGTTACCCATCTATCCACTCCTGTATCCATCTAACAATCTTATTTTTTAGTATTTCAATCAACTTTAAAATAGTGTTAGATTTACAGAAAAGTTGCAAAGATGGTACAGCGTTCCCACATACCCTGCACCCACTTTCCCCTATTATGAACATATTTCATTATGTGGTACATTTGTCACAACTAATGAAACCATATTGATACATTTTTATTAACTAGTTTTTATACTTCATTCAGATTTCCTTAGTTTTCCCCTAATATCCTTTTCCTGTTCCAGGATCCCATCCAGGATATCACATTATATTTAATTGTCCCCTTAGGCTCCTCTGAGCTGTACCAGCTTTTCAGAGTTTCCTTGTTTTTGATGACTTTGACAGTTTTGAGGAGTACTGGTCAGGTATTTTGTAGAATGCCTCTCAATTTGGATTCATCTGATGTTTTTCTCATGGTTATCCTTGTGTTATGGTTTTTGCAAAAAAGACCACAGAAATTAAGTGCCATTCTCAACTACTTCTATTTTAGTAATGAGCAAAACATTTTAAGATGTAACTACTGTAAATTGGCTAATGACTTCATGGAAACAGATCTTTGCTTCTTCATACTCAAAGGACGTTTGACTCATAGCTGATCGTTTTATTTTAATTTTGAAAAGTTTCTTTCACATAAAGTAACAGATGTGCAAAGTTCACAGAAAACGTAAAATTTTATGTCTCTTACATCTATAGAAAAAAATGTTCAATCTTACTCTAAGAGAAATTTAAATTAGAATTATGCAATAGTATTTATACTTCCCAGACTGTCAAAGATCAAAGAGTTCGATGACATAATATGTGGGTGAGAATGTGGGAAAACAGGAACTCCAATATATTGCAGATAGAAGTATAAACAGGAGTATCCCTTAAAATTAAAATAGCTGTCAAAATTACAAATGCACATGCCTTTTGGTTCTGCATTCTATTTGTAGGAATTTTTTCTACAGAGCTTACATATGTGTGAACTGAGGTATGTAAAGATTATTTACTGCAGCATTGTTAGTAATAGCCTATAATTAGAAACAACATAAATATCCATCAATAAAGGGCAGATTGAATAAATCATATTAATTAAATTAAATCAATTTAAATTGTATGGCATCATTAAAAAGACTATGTGAAAAGATCTTCCAGATATATTAAGTGAAAGGTACAAGATGCAGAACAGAACTGTAGTGTCTGGATTAGTCAGGGTTCTCCAGAGAAATAGAACCAATAGGATAGATAGATAGATAGATAGATAGATAGATAGATAGATAGATAGATAATAGAAACTGAGAAGATTATAG